>NC_056040.1:11898544-12053544 GCF_004379255.2 Salvia splendens
ACCCGCCGCCACCAACGGCGGCGATCGAGAGCTCCCCGGCCCCGGCCTCGGACACGCACCCAACGGAATCAACGGTGGTCCCTCCGCCTCAGGCCGGCAGCTGATCGACGTCACCCCACCGTCACTCTTCCTCCTTCCTTCACCGCCCTCCGCCTCCTCCGGCAACGGCCTTAACGCGACCACACTCTCCTCCGATTCCCCACCGGAGGGACGACACTCGCTAGCCGAAACGCTCAGCCGGCTGCGGTGGAGTCCGTTCACCGGCGCTGATTTCCTATCGCCGTTTGAATTTCCATCAACCGAATCATTCAAGGATTGGATCGGACAAGACGACGCCGTTTGAGTAGAAAAAGCTTCAATCTCGAATAAATCCGAGCTCGCATCGCTTCCGACGTCGTCGTCTTTAGCGGCTGCGACGGAACTGAGGATGGGGAAAGTGAAACCGACGGTGGCGTTGATGAATGGCCTCCCCATCGCCAGTATCCGCTGCTGACCTGGCGCCGCCTCCGCAGCCCTAATTCGATGGATCTCAACGACGTCGTCGCGCTCGTAGCTGTGATCTGCATGCACGGTTTTGGAGTTTCTGTTGCAGCTGGTTTTGACTGAATCCATCACCACAATCGGCCTAATGTGATCGGAATCGGAGCCGATCACCTCCTTCACTCGAATCGATTCGCCATCGCAGCAGCAGCAGCATCTTCTTCTCCTCAGAAACCACTTCTTAGCGGCGAACCACGCTTTGCTCGCGCGGTGACGCGCCGCGGAGGTCGTAGTGAGGAGCGCGGTCTGGCTGTTCCAGCTGGCTTCCGATGACGTGGCGGCGCGTACGGATTTCTCTGCCCCGAATTCCGCCGGAGAAGAAAGTGGATCATGAGATTCAGGCTTCTTCTTCTTCTCTACTGCTCTTTTGAGGTCGTTCAATTCTTCGTTGAAATACTTCTCAGCATCAAAAATGCTGATTTCAACATCTTCAACGGCGGATTCTGCAGCAGTACTGGGAAATGATTTGTCATTTATTTTGATTGTAGAGAGTGAATCCATGTATAAAAATCTCACTCTTTCTCAATGGATTATGTGATGAAGAGGGAGATGAGATGTTTAATTAAGCTGAAAAGAGAAATATATTTATGTGCAGAAAAAAGTTACCATGGACTAAAAAAGAACATTTCCAAACATCAATAATGGTATGACCTATTTCGAAAGTCATGTTGAATTGTGAATGGGGGGCCTCCCTATCTTACAACATGTCCAAGTTTGGTGCATGAATCTTTGTTGTGTACAAACTACAAAATATGTGTTTACTTTTTAATAGATGATTGAAAGCTTTGTTTTTGTTATACTGATAAGGATTTCTCACATCCTACTTTTTAATGAGATAGTATAAATCAAATGAAGTTAGCTTAAATGATAATTGAAGGCCTTGATATATCTCAACTTTAATCCTACAAAGTGAACAAAAATCTTATCTAAGCTATAATCCTCAAATGTAAACGCTTCTTATATTTCGTGGTCTCATTTTAGATTTCTTCCACCAACTATGTTTTACAATTTCAAAATTATTTTACTAAATTTTTATATTTTAATGTTTTAAAATGAAAACTATTTCACTGCCAAAAACTTACTACTACTAATTTTTAAGGACACAAATTGAGATGCAATTATTTGCGTTGAATTTTTTTAAAAAAATAATAATTTAGGACGCAAAAGAAAATGATTCTAAATTAAAGATAAATTAACTTAATTTTTTGTTGTTTTAGGATGCTTTTATTTGTGACCTCTAATTTTAGTTGGGACATCAACAATAAAGACATTTTTTAAAGTGTTGGTCATATATTTAGAAATGCAAATTAGCATCTTTAAATACATTAAAAAAACGTTCTTAATAAGTATTTTTGTTGCAGTGTTTGTATGTGTATAAACTAGCGATTAATTACGTTTCATTACCAAAAGGCTACTAGCTAGAGTTCATATCCCTACATGATGGAGCACAATAAATTTTGGCAAAAGGCATCTTGTTGAATTGAAAAGCTGCAACATGTGCGAAAGTAGTTGTCTGTTTAACGAGTTATTTGCAATTAAAATTTGATCAAAATCTTTGCTGGAGCAATTCTCAACAAGTGTTGTTGGAACCACTCAGATGCCTAAATGTCCATTTCCTCATAATGGCAGTGCTTTAATTTCTCACAGTAAAAAAAAAACAATGGAAAATTTCAAATTTGGGTCGTTGGAAAATTTGGAAGAGTTAAAATTGAAATAAAATACTCATGTTGCGAAATCAAACTATCTTTCTACTACTCTCTCCCGCCTGTGAAAAATAGTCTCATTTGTTAACGACACGTGTTTTAATGATAAATTGGTAAAGTAATAGAGAAATGAAGAAAAAAAACAGGTAAAGTATGAGAGATCTAGTGGAGAAAAAGTAAGAAAAAATAGTGGGTAAAATATGAAAAAAAATTATATTTTTAAAATAAGATTATTTTTCGTGACCATTCTAAAATTAGACTATTTTTTGTGTACGTATAATTTATGATTATTAAAATGACAATTATGTATCACTAAAGTTATAAGAAGTTTGATTTGATGTTAATCTAGCATCTCTCTCAATCAACTTTCTCACCATCTCTTTTCGGTTGTGTTTCAACTTTGCACTTCATTTCATCATACATACAGATTAAGAGCATCAGCAATGACGTCCGCCGTGGAATTCTGGCGGAATTCCGCCGGCAGACGTCCGTCATTGTGCATGGTATGCAAGGGTACGGAATTCCGCCGAGGACACCGCAGTTCCGCGGCGTTACGCGGAATTCCGTCGCGACGGGCGTGCGGACGTCCGCCATTGCGTTGACTCCCACGGACGTCCGCGCGGAATTCCCGTTTATTGCATTAATTTTTTTAAAAAAATTATATATATATACGACTCGTTGAACTGCATTTCATTCGCACCACCTGTTTTAACAAGTTTCTCTCTCTACATTTCTTTTATATATCCGGAATTACGGGTAGTGGTAGTGGTAGTGGTGGGCATTAATTTGGTGAAATGCACTTTTCTTTTTTTTATTTAATGGATTTTTTCCCCTATTTATGTCGAAATTTTAATTCCGGAAATTGTTTAATTTGTGAATTTGTGGTTTTTTTAATTGTGGGAAGTCCATCGGAAGTCCTTGGGGATGTCCGTCACTGTGCAGTAGGAAGTCCTTATGACGTGGCAGTGTAGTGGGAAGTTCGTATGACGTGGCAGGAGGTGTTTTTGGGAATTCCGCGGAGAATTCGACGCCACTGCTGATGCTCTAAGCATGTGCAATCCTCTGTCTATCAGTCTGATACCATTATCAGGTGGGGAAGAGTGAAAAGGTAGGAGACACTAATCTTTAAGAACAACGAGAATCTAGCTAATTTTAATTTTATTTTCAAAGATAGGCCCCATTTAATAGTAAGTGTGGATGTGAATTGGAAATGTTTATCGTCTGTTTATGGGACATTATAGGCTATTGAAGATGATCAGATTGCGATTTCTTATCTTTATCATCTTTCTCTGGAAATTTCTAAAAGCAAAAAAAAAAATAATCACCATTCCGTACTTTAGGTTTTTGTCTCTAATTCATGTGCTGACGATGCTGTTTTCCACCACCATGCATGTTCAATCCAATCCAACCTTTAAAGCTGGAGATAATGTGTTCAAATCAATTTTCTTTTTTTGTTGTATTTATAAATATATTAATGGAAGCACCTATTTCATTTTATTTTACTACTACTTTATGAAATATATCAGTACCTATGTAAAGAATATGGTATATTGTCATTTTCACACATGTTAATGAATGTATTTATCTCTATGTGACTGTATTCTAGGACAAAAATATCTCATTTCAAATGCAACTAGAAATTGAATCAAACGACTCTTTGAGTGAGGTCAGGAAACCAAGCCATCGTCCAAGGCTTCATCGGCTAAATATCGTTCCCTGCCAAAAGTTCAAGTTTTTTTCTGGGTTATGGATTATGAGAGTGTTTCAGTAATCCACTTTAACAGCCCTAGAGATGAAATTGCAGTTACAGCCTTTATCTGATTACCAAAAAAAAAAAAGATGTGATGTATTTTCATGTGGAGTTTAACAAATATGATCAGAGTTCAGATATGAGAGTGACTGCAATTACAAGAAGGATTTGATAATGGCTATCTAACAACTGCACTCAAGAAATGCCAGCTTCAATAATCTAAAACTGGAGGGAAGTATACTGTTTTTAAGAGGAAACAACGCATACCTTCTTCTTGTAAACTCTGCTAAGATGAAATTTCCAGTCGTCTACCCTACCAACGCTTGTGATAGAGATCAAGCTAATGATCTCCATTATCTCTTGAGATTATTTTCCTTATTATGGAGATTGTTGAAGATTACCATTGATAGAGATCAAGCTAATGATCTCCATTATCTCTTAAGATTATTTTCATTATTGTGGAGATTGTTGAAAGGTTACTTTAAATGTTGAGGATTTGTTTCTTTGTTTATCTATAGGTTGATCCTTATAAATAGCTCCTCTTTAGAAGAGCTAGATATCTCGGAAAATAAAGTGTATTAGGACGGTATCAACCGTAGGCCTCTTCGGAGGATTATCTTGGCCTCTTTGGAGGATTATCTTGGCCTCTTTGGAGGATTGTTCTTCTTTTATATTTATTGAATCTCAGTTCTTGTTTTACTTCCGCCTTTCACTCCATATCAATTTGGTGCGGTGAACGTGGAACGCATCATGGTGAACACTCAGAGCAGTGAAGAACGTCTTGACAGATTGGAGAAGGCGGTCGCAAACATCAAAGTGCAAATGAGCACATTCGAAGCCCAGATCTCTAACTGTATCAATGATGCCTTGGCACCATTCTTGCAGGATCTGCAGTCTCGTGGCTTCATTCGGGAGCGCAGGCAACAGATCGCATTCACTTTAGATGATCAACCTTTATCTCACACCAACAATACCAAGTCCCACAACTTCAACACTGAGCCACCGCCGCCCCTACTTCCTCTTGCACCTAATCCGCCCCCAACCAGCCCCTTTGTGCAGGAGATAAAACCAGTTCAGCAACCCGTGACTCTCCCATGTTTGGATGCACCATCCATCCCTGCAAATCAGCATCTCCATAAGTTGCCCATCACCCAACCTAATTTTGCACTTTCACCATCCATTTCACAATCAAAATTGCTTGCACTCTCTCCACCCCTCACTGTACGTCCAGTTGGGGCAGGCCATCTCTCTTCACTCATGTTTTCCTCTCCCAATTCCACATGTGCATTCAGTGAAGCTAGTTGTAGGCGTATGACAACCAAACATCTTGAGTATGAATGGCTACTTGCAAGCCCAACAACAAGGATATCCAAGCAATGCATTAATGTTGTTGGTCGTTCTCTATTGTTTGGCAATCTGGATTCTCTTCGAAAGCACGAGTACGAGCCTCCACCGATCAAAGCAATATGTTTATGTTTCAACTCCAGCCTTGTGGGCAAGGCTGTTTTGACAACGAGGCAATTGATAGAGATCAAGCTAATGATCTCCATTATCTCTTGAGATTATTTTCATTATTATGGAGATTGTTGAAGATTACAATTGATAGAGATCAAGCTAATGATCTCCATTATCTCTTGAGATTATTTTCATTATTTTGGAGATTGTTGAAAGGTTACTTTAAATGTTGAGGATTTGTTTCTTTGTTTATCTATAGGTTGATCCTTATAAATAGCTCCCCTTTAGAAGAGCTAGATATCTCGGAAAATAAAGTGTATTAGGACGGTATCAACCGTAGGCCTCTTCGGAGGATTATCTTGGCCTCTTTGGAGGATTATCTTGGCCTCTTTGGAGAATTGTTCTTCTTTTATATTTATTGAATCTCAGTTCTTGTTTTACTTCCGCCTTTCACTCCATATCAGCTTGTGCATGACGAACCGGCAAGGCAGGTTTAAGACCATGAGTCGATCGTATTGGATGTATATGGTGCAAGACCTTGACACAAATCTAAAATATGCCCAATGGCACCATGTGCGAATAAACACTTATGGACTCAAATATCCATATATCACACCAGTTTGAAAATGAAAATTTGGGGATCTTATGAACTTCATCACAAGATAAAGTGCCATTGATTCACTGAGAGGATTATATTGATCAATAGGCTCTGTGTAGTTATAAATTATAGTGGAGCATCTCCAAAAACCAAATTTTAAAGCATTTCAAACAAAATAGGAGGAAAAAGTATGGGCACAAATATAAAATCCACAGGAGAAGCAGTCAAGCAGACCATATTTCATATACAAACACGATCAGAAATGGATGAAAAGATAATAAAAAAAAAAAGGTCGCTACTCATGAAACACAAGTGAGGGAAATATTAACAATCACTGTTAGGAGAAGAAAATTTTCACAAAATAAACCACAACAATGACCAAAATATGTTACAAACCACTTCCCAATATTTAAATATGAAAATATAAAGCTCTCCTGTCTATGAGAAGATAAGTTTATAGATGATAGATTGGAAAATTGTAGTAGGCACTGCCAAAATATATATGAATACGCAAATGCCTGGTTTGTGAAGACCGATTGAAGCAAAATCCCCATTCAGGTTTTCACTGCGAGAAGAAGAAAAGCAATTGTCAAGGAAGAATGGTGATGAAGCAAGAATTGGGTGAAGAGGCTAGGAACACACCAATTAATGTTTAAAATATGAAATAAAAGGGGAGGGAGGTATAAAAAATTGTACCGGAAGTATATAACATCCTTCAGTTTAAATGTTTATTAGTCGTTACCAGATTTTTCGTATATCATAGCCATTTTGTTGTTCTAAACTTCTTAAATGCAGTGTTAGTTTATGATTGCTCTTGTTAAG
This sequence comes from Salvia splendens, assembly GCF_004379255.2. Lineage (NCBI taxonomy): Eukaryota > Viridiplantae > Streptophyta > Magnoliopsida > Lamiales > Lamiaceae > Salvia > Salvia splendens. Next base: position 11,905,413 of record NC_056040.1, read on the forward strand.
AATATTAGTATTTTGTCCCACATCGGTGATATGACATAGCCTAGCTTAGTCTCTTGTACTATATATATGTGGCCTGTGTTGAGTAATAAAATACACCAAATTCACTACTACTTTCCCTACTATGTCTATTTACTTTTCCGCTTATATCTATATTTTACTGTTCTACATGGTATCAAAGCGGATTCGAATCCGTCTCTAGAAAATTAGGGTTTCCAAAACAAAAAAAAAAGAACTAAATTAGGGTTTCTGCCACTGCTCTACTATCCCCATTCTGCTCTTCCGTCTCTACTCTACCCGAAATTATGTTTTGTTCTGCTCTACTGCGCTATTATGCTCAAACTAGGGTTTACGGTGTTGCTGCTCTACTCTGCCTAAATTTGGGTTTCTACCACTACTATATTGCACAACTGCTCTTCTCTGCCCAAACTAATTATGTTTTGTTCTGCTCTATTGTGCTATTATGCCCAAACTAGGGTTTACGGTGTTGCTGCTCTACTCTGCCCAAATTTGAGTTTTTTTTTAACTTAACTCCTATATAAGGGAGGAAATTACAAATAAACTCCTATATTATAGATAGGCGGAAATTACGTCAATAAACTCCTATACTCATGCAATAATGTCTAAGCTCCTTGTCGCTAGGACAAAGGCTCTGGACAATTTGGGTTTCTACCACTACTATATTGCACATCTGCTCTTCTCTACCCAAACTAAGGTTTCTAACATTGCTGCATTCTGCGCTATTATGGTTCTGCTATACCACTCTTTCTGAAATTACAGTTCTGCTATGCTCTACTCCGCTACTCTGCCCAAACTAGGGTTTTACGTTGTTGCATTCTGCGCTATTATTTGCATGCGCTCTTGCTTGCTTTTTATCTACATGCGCTCTTGTCAGCAGTTATTATTCTACTCCTCCTCCTACAGTTGTCCTCCTGCTACAGTTGCTACTCTGCTACAACTGTCACTACTACGCTGCATCTACTACTTCTGCTCTACAGTTGCTACTATGCTACAACTGTCTCTGCCTTGCATCTGCTACTTCTGCTACAGTTGCAACAACCACCCTACAACTTCTGCTACAGTTGCAACAACTACCCTACAACTTCTGCTACAGTTGCAACTACTGTCCAGCTGCTACTCTGCTACAGCTGACACTAACTACCATGCATCTGCTACTCTGCTACAGTTGCTACTACTGCTCTGCATCTGCTACTACAACTTATGCAACAGCTGCAACTACTACTGCCTTATAGTTTTGGCTACTACTATTGATGCCGATGTTTGAGGAAAAACATTTTTGAGAACTTTGTACCAAGCTGGACAATATAGATGTTCCTGCTTGAGGGGGAGTGTTAAGAATATTAGTATTTTGTCCCACATCGGTGATGTGACATAGCCTAGCTTAGTCTCTTGTACTATATATATGTGGCTTGTGTTGAGTAATAAAATACACCAAATTCACTACTACTTTCTCTACTATCCCTATTTACTTTTCCGCTTATATCTATATTTTACTGTTCTACAACTCTAAATAGTGACAATCACATTTTGAGATGGAATTGTGTGGCTCTTTTAACAATATGCATACCAGATTCTTTGGGTAATCCATTCACATACACATATATCAGTAGCAAGTAGTATAACAAAAGTAAGATTGGTCAGTAGCAGTAACAATTTTCTGACAAAGATGCAGTCTTTTGAACACGAGGTGTTACACTTACAGACAACCCCTGAACCACAGCACTCACATCTTTGGATTGTTATTTGTAATCAATTTTCGGAAAATTAGCATCAATCAGTATTTAAATACCAGACCTATGTTAACCTTAATAGTATCTGTTTGACAACTTAACAATGACATCTAAATTATTGATAGGCAAAATAAAATTGCCAAATTTAATCAACTAAATTCAGGGCTTCTCATGATGAGACTAGAAACCCTGAATGATAAGTTATAAATCAAGCTCTCAAACTGACTTGACATACATCACTAACAGTTCTCTTAAGACTTTTCTAGGAAATCCAACATAAGTTTCATTTCCAATTCAGATCACAAGGCATAAAGACATCATAGAAAAACAGAACATACAAATAAGCTTAAGTGCGTTTAAAGTATACCTGTTCAAAATCTACTGACCTTTGCGACCATGGCGTCCTCTGCCACGACCTCGCCGTCTCATCTGGTTGGTCGGGTATCCCCTTTGATTCCAACTTCCTTCCAACCCAGCTGATCCCATGTTCACTACACCACCCATCCCATAGCCACCCGGCACCACTATAGAGTTGTTATACATCCCCGTGGCCACTCCAAACGCCCCGAGAAGGCTCAGTGCCTGTCCTACTGCAGCAGAAGGGTCCAACTGCATATAGGGAGGCGGCGCCATAGTTGAACCAACCATACTAGGATACACATTGTCGACATATTGCAGATTCTTAGCCCGAGGCTTTGGTCCATCAATTGCCTGTTGGCTATGCAATGTAACCCCTTCAAACTGCTTATGAGGCTAGCTCAACGCCAATTTTGCACTTTCCACAGTCTTATATGTAAACAAGCAGAAGCCCTTTGGCTTGCCAGTCTCTCTATCTAGCCCCAAAGGGCCTTCCTCGATCTCCCCACACATAGAGAAGAAATTCTTCACTTTCTCCGGATCCAAATCCTCCCCCACATTACCCACAAAAATCTTCCTCTGTGTATACTCTGTCACCGGTTTCTGTGGAAATGCCGTAGCAATAGACCCCACGGATGCCAGCTGGGACGACGTCATTCGTTCGTCGATCAACTTCTGAGGCTCCTTCAGAGCCTGGCGAGCTTCGAGGCGGGTCTTGAAGAGAACGAACCCGTAGCCCTTGGATCGGCCAGTGGCCTTGTCGGTGATGACGCGGCAATCCTCAATTTCACCGAATTTCGCGAACTCCTCGAACAGCGTCTCCGTGGTGGTGTCCCACTTGAGGCCGTGCACGAATATCTTCCGGTTGGAGGGTTCCAGATCCGCCGAGGCCCGAACCCTAGCCGCCACGTCGGCGTGGCGATCGGCGGCTTCCGTGAGCAATTGGACCAGTGATTCCTTACTAAAAAGCAGCTAGGACGCTCTGAATAGGCTCCTCTTCCTCCTCTGCCTAGTCGCCGTTGTTGTTGCTCTCAATTGGCTCTTCGCCGCCTCCGTCGTTATTGCTTGGAATTGTTAACGCGTTGCCACCAACATTGTTGATCGAGATTGGCTCCTCTCCGACGCAGCAGATGCTGTGTGGATCGTCTTCTTCAGCATGCGCTTCTTCTTCCTCTACCACTTCAACTTCGTCGTGCCCAATTTCTTCTACTTTGTCTCCAGCAACGCTTTTCACATCCTCATTGATTTGTGAGGGTTCCGCTTCGAGCTTCCGCTTCTTCGCCATGGTGGTGGGTGTATTGATAGTGCGGGATTCGCGCATTCTGAGAGACCCTAGGGTTTGATCAAATATTTGATTGATTGGTACTCACTTAATCAATCACTCACGTATTTAATTTAGTCCCCAAATTTTATAATCAACTTTCATTTTATAATGTTTCAATTAATTATGAACAAATTTATCGGGCTATACGTAATTAGAAGAACACGACTATACAAAGTAAAATTAAAATTAAAATTGAAATGTAAAAAAAATAAAAAAAATTAAAATCGGCTATAGCCGCAGCGGTCGGTGCCGCCACTATAGGCGCCACGCCTATAGCCGCGTCCGCCCCCATTTCGGTGTCCGCCCCGCAGGCGGACAACTTCTCCACTAGAGCCCGCCTGCCCTCCGCCCCAACCCGCGGCTATAGCTGCGGGCTTCCCATAGTGGATACCTGTGGATGTGTGTCCATGCAAATCATGCAAAGTATCATTCTTGCTGCCGCAAGTTATCATTCTTACACTGGCGGACTATCATTCTTGCGCAAGGAAACTATCATTCTTGCGCAAGGAAACTATCATTCTTGAGCAACTCATTCACGTCAAGCTGCTGATTTGATTAAGTGATAGAGCCGTTGGAGCTCGAGGAAGAGATCAAGAAAGGAGCTCGGTTTGGTGAGCTGAAACTAGCCGTTGGGAATCAGCGGTTATAACTGTTTTGTGTGAAATCAGTTGATGGGTTATTTCTTGTTCTTCGCATATATAGCTCGATAGTTTCCAGTTGAAAAAATAGAAGAAAAAGAATACACAATACACATACACAATTAGGAGATTATTGCTCTAGCTTGCGATTAGTTTGGAGTGATTGAATTGTGAGTGTGAGTTCATTGTATTTGAGAGTTGTTCATCAATAAGATTCCGGTCATCTTCTCCGTGGACGTAGGTGGTTTATCACCGAACCACGTTACATCGTTGTGTGCTTTATTCTTTCGTTCGTGCGCGTGTGAGATCGGCGGTATCACGACCCAACAATACCCTTAGTCAATAGTAACTTCAGTATTTTCATTACATGATATGATAAATCATAGCATATATGATCTCCATCTTGGATGGCTCCAAATTCAAAAAAAAAAATTGTACCGATAAGAGACAAACGAGACACATTAACAAAGACAATTAAAAGAAATACCGTATTAACATGATTATCTTTTTTTACATGAATGCAAATCCCGACTGAATATTTTGAAGCTGAAAATTACTAACAAACTAAAATTGTCACTTAAGTATTTATAATCCTGAATAATATGTTAATCGGATTTTGATTAAACTCAATAACGAAGCCATTTTTTTGGAGCTAATATATGTTTTCATAAATGTACCATGTACTCCTCTAACCAAAAAATAGTTGGGCTGGAAACAGCCTAAGCCCATTTACTGCAATTTTTCATCGGACTCAAACTTCTAACCGCTAAGCCCGTTTATCAGCCCAATATATGTATAAAATCCCTTACAAAATCTAGGGTTTCATCGTCTGCAACCAACTTACACGCACAGGCCTTCAACTTCCTCTCTCATCATCCCTTCCTCTCCTTCTCCCAACTACAATCATGGCGGATAGAGGCGCAGGGGACCGGGGCGGCTTCGGCCGTGGATTCGGAGGCCGAGGACGCGGCGGAGACAGAGGCGGCCGAGGGCGTGGCCGTCGCCCCCGACGTGAGGCGGAAGAAGAAAAATGGGTCCCTGTCACCAAGCTCGGTCGTTTGGTGAGGGACGGCAAGATCAAATCACTGGAGCAAATTTACCTCCACTCCCTCCCAATCAAGGAGTTCCAAATTATCGATCTTCTGGTTTGCCCGTCGCTGAAGGACGAGGTCATGAAGATCATGCCGGTCCAGAAGCAGACCCGCGCCGGGCAGAGGACGCGATTCAAGGCGTTCGTCGTCGTCGGAGATAGCAACGGCCACGTCGGCCTCGGCGTCAAGTGCTCGAAGGAGGTGGCGACGGCGATTCGAGGCGCAATTATTTTGGCGAAATTGTCGGTGATCCCCGTGAGGAGGGGATACTGGGGGAATATGATCGGTAAGCCGCACACCGTGCCGTGCAAGGTCACCGGGAAGTGCGGGTCCGTCTTGGTGAGGATGGTGCCGGCGCCGCGTGGTTCGGGAATTGTGGCGGCTCGTGTGCCTAAGAAGGTGCTGCAGATGGCTGGTATTGATGATGTCTTCACTTGCTCCCGTGGATCGACTAAAACCCTAGGCAACTTCGTCAAGGTCTAATTCTTCAATGCTCTTTTTCAATTAGATTCGAATTGGTTTTTATGTTTTGAGCCTTGCATATAATTGTGGTTTATGCTTATTTTGTTTAGCTCGATACTGATTATGCTTATGCTATGTCAAAAACTTATGTTTATCTGAATATGCACTGCATTTAATTAGGCTCTATCAATCCCAATTAGAATTTCATCGAGGCAGACTCAGTGTGCTTGAATATGCATCTCTTATTAGATAGTGAATAGTTTATTTGTCATTTTATTAGTTAGTGTGTTGTTTTCGTGCCTCAAATTGTTTTTTTAACTTGTTCGTTAGTGTATAGTTATATGGTTAATGTTAATATGATGCATGATTACACTTGGATATGGGATTATCGGCAGATATTATGTTGTTGAGTATTAACTACTGCAGCATTGTAGTGAAGCTTTATGGGTGATCGGTGTAGTGAAAATTTAGTCTCACTTTGATATGAGATTATCTGCAAATGTTATGCATTTTGGAAACCTGTGGAGGACAATTCTATGCCATATATAGCTGTTACTCCCTCCGTCCCATAGTAGATGTCACACTTTCCTTTTTAGTTTGTTCCACAAAAAATGTCACATTTCCTTTTTTGGAAAAAGCTCCTTCTCACATCAATTATAAAATTATATTTTCTCTCACTACTTAACACACAAAATAACATCTCCTAAAATCTCGTGCCATCTCCCAAGTGTGACATCTACTATGGGTCGGAGTGAGTACTATTTAGACCATTGTTACATTTTTAATACGATTCTGTTAGTCTCTCTGTTTGCTTAAGAATTCGATTTATTAATTTATTGCATCTATGATTATTATCCTGAACATAAAATATGTAGTACTAGTAATCATTTGTGCTTTCTTGAATTGCTTACTGTTGTCTTTGTACATAATAAATGTTGTTTCTTTATTTGTGGTCAAGTTGGAGAAGGTTTGTCTTTGTGGTCTTGTAACAGTAGTTTGGCTTATGTTGGTGGCAAGTTATAGACTAGTGTCATCATATGGTTGCTTATGCTTTTTTTATGATCGAGTAATCCCTATGGCTACTGATTTGTACTTGTTCTATGCAGGCAACATTTGACTGCTTGTTGAAGACTTATGGCTTCCTAACTCCAGATTTCTGGAGGGAGACCCGATTTTCAAAATCACCTTTCCAAGAATACACAGATTTGTTGGCAAAGCCGACTGGGAAGATTCTACATGTTGTGGACGAAGTTGAGGCCTAAGCGTAAGGAACGGTTTTTGTTAAGGTTAAGAGCTCAAATTTTGTACTATTGTTTTGGTCATCGAATTGCCTGTTTGAGATTGCTTTTGTTTAAAAACAGGTCATTTGTATCCTGATTTGCTTTGGGTTACTTGTGTTACCATAGTTTTGTCTGCAATTTAGATGATTTCTATACTGTTTTATTCCCATTTTACTTCTTCAATCATAAGTATGGGCTTCCATTATTCAAGTAATTGTCGATTGTGCCGTTCTCGGTGTTCGGATATTTGATGCTTTACTTCTGTAATTTGAGGGGTAGTAGGTATAATTGCATAAATCGTTACCAAATTATTGTGGAGTACTAAATGTATCAAATTTGTTACTAAATAATTCATTTTTTTGTTTGATTTTTCCTAGGTGCAACAACCAATATTCCATATAGGTTTTCCAGTGTATGCCCCTATTTTTTTACCAACTAGGTTGGAAATAGTTCTCTCTAAATCTTCCACCTCATAAACATACTACTACTAGTGAGCTTTTCAGGGTAAAGGAGATAATAATCGATTATTGAATTCTCAATCTTGAAATAGCTTTTCAATCTATACAACTGAGAATTGTATTTTCAATCTTGAAGTAAATAATGTTTGATTTTTTATAAGTGGCACATTGAACGTAAGATGTATTTCAATCTACACTTTGATTTTTAATACTATCATTTTGGTTTTGGAATCAAAGTTGGACAGCAAACTAAAGTACTCCTATCTCTCTTTCATAAATTTTAAAGGTCGCGTCATAGTGGAGTCGAACCCGTGACCTTTGGTCCGGCACCAACTACTCTACCGCTTGGCCAACACACGTACACACTAAATTATCTCTCTTCTCCCCCTTTGTGACATGCACGCATATAGTATTCCTTTTTTTTGAGGTGTTCCCACTTTACCAAATATGGGATTATAGTATTAGGATGTGTTTGGATTGCCTTATACCATTTCTTTAGAAATGGGAGAAGTCATATAGGCAATTCCCTTTTCAGACTTTTGCATTTCCAAATTTGTTGTTTGGTTCGATTTTTATTTGATAAGTTAACATTTTTGGTGTTTGGTTGGTGTTTAATACACCATGAGTTTAAATGCAACTTTCCATTTATACCCCTTATAAGCTATTGTAATTCCGTTTTTATCCTTTCTCAGCCCTAGCAATTTATACTGCTCCCTCCTCAAATTTGTGAAGCTTGCGCCTCCTGCTTCGAAACCCTTCCAATTTCAGTGCTTGTGGTCCGATTTCTGTCAAGATGGCAAACTCTCCGGCGCCGGTAAGTAGCCTCCGGCTAAATGCTATTAACAATTCGGCGTTGAAACGCGGTTTACTTATTTCATCCTTTTGCGTTTCTGTTTGAAGGCACTGTCCATGGAAAATTTGAGAACCCAATTCAGTTTGGAAGATCCTGGGAGTCAACAAAGTATGTACTCATTTTTTCAAGTCTCTTTTAGCTTCAATTCAAGTTGTCCAATTTTTTTGTATTAGTAGCTCCTTTTTTTAGTGTTAGATGCTCCTGTTATATGTAGATTTCCTGGAATTGAATGGATTGATTTTTGATTGAATGAAAATATTTATTTGATTGAATGAAAATATGAACCAAATTCATACGATATTGTTTTGTAGTGATCAATGATCACTTGGGACGAAACCGCAAGAGGAAAGGAGACCGGAAAGGAGACCGCACGAGAAGAAGCTGGACTGATCGAGAGGAGGAGACACTGGTTATAGCACTGAAGGACATCGTTGCCCATGGTTGGAAGTCCGACAATGGGTTTCGAGGTGGATATCTTACAAAGCTTGAAGATGCAATGCGAAGTCGGTTTCCAAAGACTGATATTAAGGGCTCTCCGCACATCACCTCAAAACTTACAGCTTGGAAAAGGATGTATGGGTCGTTGGCTCTTATTCTGAATAGAAGTGGGGTAGGGTTTAACAATAAGGGCGACTACAAAATCGATTGTAATGACGATCAATGGGATCAAATTGTGAAGGTTAGACTTGTTTTAGTTCTTTGCCTGAAACTTCTGAACTGTTAACATTGTGTGTGCTGGAGTAAGTAGCTTTAAATATGTGTTAAGACTTGTTTTTATCTTGACTGTAGGCTGATAAAGATGCTCGTTTTATGAGGAACAAGTGTTGGCCCTATTGGGAGCACTGGCAAGTAATATTCGGGAAGGAACGTGCTAGTGGCACAGTTGCAGCGGATTACATGGACTCTGTTAATGATCTTCACTCTCTCGAACAAGTGCAAGAGTCAATTGGTGCCATTGGAGAGCAAGTGATCCCTGATGAACAGCCAAGCATGGATGATCAACCAACCATGGATGATCAGCCAAGCATGGACCCGTTGGGTGGAACGCCTACTCCGGCGGGTGCGGCTAACAGCACCAGCCACGGCGGTCGGGCCAACGCCACTTCTGGCAGCGTTGGAAATAAGAAGAAGTTGTCTGAGCTTGGCACTGATGGCCTTGTCCACATGCTAGAGAAGCTGCACGAGGATACTAACAAGAGGCTCGACACTTTATCCCTTCGCATTGGGTATGAATTCGATCTCAGTAAAGCTCGAAAGGACGTATTCCAGCTGTTAGGCAGACTTCCTGGTCTCACTCGTGAGCAGAAGTTTGATGTGGGAGAAATCCTACTTGAAAAGGTAGAGCGTTTGGATTTTTTCCTTGGAATGCAGGATGAGGATCGCAGTGCATACGTGCTTCGAGCCCTTGTGAAGTTTATGTAGAGATGTTTCAGCTACTTAGTAATTTTGGTGTCGACACCTAGTTGTAATCCTAATGGCTGCCAAACTTATGTTTTTTGTTGTGCTTGTGGGGATTAAATACCCGTACGTATAGGCGCTGGACTTGTGTCGATGTTAGACTACTGTTTAATGTTTTTTTGAGGCTAACTTCAGTGGAAACATTTAATCTGTGGTGCCGCATTGAAATATCTGCTAATTTAAATTGCAATATATATGTTTGCTTATGTAGTCCATACTGCTTATACAATTAGAAAAGCTTCATGTAGAAAAAGCATATGGTAGGAGATACACATAGAGAACAGAAAATAAAAGAAGAGGTGAGCTGCAATTCAATTCTACTCGAATCAAAATGGAACAGTTAGAGGGGTGGAGGAATAAAGGAGTCATAATGGAGTCATAAGGTCTCATAAACAAAGGTACAGATATGTTATAATAGCAGGCTGAAGATCATCGACGGTCATTGGGCGACTCCACATAACGCATATCTGGAAAAAGTTATGAACCTCCCGACACGTGCTGCATAAAAAAGCAAAAGAAAACAGCCTTGTGTGTCAGCAATTAACCATACTATAGTATATTCGTTTCAAAACATGTTACAAAATCACAGTAAACTCATAACCTGATTCCACAATGAGTTTGCTAGTTGATCTCGGAACATGTTCCAGTCCGTTGTTGCATCAATGTAATCAACAAACGGCCCTTCGTTTGAATCATCCTCTGGACCATGTCCATCATTCCAAGTGTCTATGAGATCTTCGAGAGGATCCACATTCATTTCGCTTCTAATGTAGTTGTGCAACAAGAAACAAGCGCTGATTAGTTGTACTTGTACCTTGATGGGGTAGAATGATGCACTGCGTAGTATAGCCCATCGCATCTTCAACACTGCAAAAGCTCGTTCTATGATGTTTCTTGCCTTAGTATGACGCATATTGTAAAGCTCAATAGCATTTTGTGGCATATCTGCATTTGGCCCCCATTCTTTGAGGTGGTATCTAACACCTCTGTAAGGAGTCAAAAATCCTTGGCTGTTTGCATAACCATTATCACAAAGGTAATAATTTCCTTGCAAAATAACCGATACTCAATAAGGAACTATATAATAGGTCAATATTCAGAAAACGAAAACAGCAAATAAGATACAAGTTTTATACCTAGAGGGACCTTCAGACCGTATGGACGATTGACTGCATCCCTTAAGACACGAGCGTCGCCAGCATATCCTTCCCACCCGGGTAGGACATAGGTAAATCGCATATGTCGATCGCAGGCTGCTAGTGTATTTATTGTTATTTGTCCTTTTCGGTTCCGAAAGCGCGGTTTATCTGAGTTAGGAACTAACACATTTATGAAAGTACCATCCAACGCTCCGAGACAACCCTGCAGAAAAAATAAGAAAGTGGGGACGTGAAACAAAATCTATTCCTATGTGAGATAATTAATATAACGTGTCTAGATGAGCAATTTATGAATTAGTATTTCCTGCTGTGAATAATACCTTGAAATGTTTCCATCTCCAATCGGCGCAATCATCTTTTATTGGCTCAGGTTTGACCAGGAACAATGTGTGCATTTTTATGATGGCTTTGAGTACAGCGTGAACTGATGTTGAAACAGTTTCACCTGAACGCAAGAAGTGGAATCACGTCGTACGGTTCTTTGTATGATGGGCTAGTATACTGATGAAAATAGCCACTTGTTCTTCAATGTAAACAAACCTCCTATCACGAAGAGTGCCTAACTGGCGGAACAGGGAACAAAGCCTACCAAATGCATTTCTATCCATCCTTAGATTTACTAAGCAATCTGTGTCGTTAAGACCGACCAACCTGTTCATGTAACTAACTTGCGAGGGTACCCTATCCGTTAGGCTATAAGGTAAGACTATTTGTAATCTCTTTCTCTTTTTACCCTTCTCTAGTTTAGCAAAAAGGAAATATAGTATACAAAACCGGGCAACTAAATAATTCCGTATAATCTCCTCCAACATTTGCACCACTGTATACTCCTTCTTTACAGTTGGAGCCATCTACAAACGAGATAAAGCAAGAATTAGATATTACCACTCTTGTCTATTCAAGAACACCAATATACCACAACCTTGTTTACAATCAAAGGCCAAAACAAAATACTCCTATCTGTTACAAAAAAGGTAATGTCTCTAAAAATAACAGTGAACTAGCCAGCATGAAGTAAACAGCAATGAAATAGTATTTCACCAAAATGAATATGTTATTTTGATCTTGGCTCTTCTAAATTCTCCCAAAACACTTGTTAACTAAAACCAATTTTATCAAATGTTGCAAACATAAATTAACCATCACCATAGAACCTTCCTAATAACTACATATTCCAATTACATAAATTTAGATGTCAAATAGATACGTTCATATTACAAAAAATACCCAAAATGTCTCAGATTCAATACAAATCCAGATCCAAAATATTATGGTTTCCAATAGTCAAAAATTCCATCTTGAATTTGTTCCACAGCCCCCGAAACTCACGGGGAGATTCGAAAATCAAAAAAATTAACCCCAAAACCTAGAACCACCGCCATTATTCATACTCAACAGATGTGGTTTTGTCTCCATCGAATTATTGGGGCCAAAAAAAGTAGGGATTTAACTTCGAATCGAAAACTAAACTAACCTGATCGATTGTCGAGTGTCGACTGAATCGGAGGTGAAATTTATCACGCCTCGAAAAATGCTATCAGATTTGTTCCACAGCCCTCGCCTGATTTATCACGACTGAATGGGGCAAAAAATGCTATCACGCCTCGATTGTCAAGTGTCGATTGATCGATTTGTTCCACAGCCCTCGTCTCGCAGCTTGTCTGAGCGTCGAGCTTCGATTGAGTGGGCGAAGGAATGTACATGAATTTATCAAAAATTGCATCCAAGAGGGATATTTTTGTAAATTCTCTTTTCAGAATTGTTTAAATGAGCCCAACGTAAAAGCTATCAGACACTTTTCCTCAGAAATGCTAAATGGCATTATCAGACTTTATTAGGCGGGCCGCCCCTTTTAAATTGGGCCTGCCGAAAACGAAAAAATGCAATCCAAACACATGATAACTCCATTTAACATATGCTAACTGATCTTATAAGGCAAACCAAACACACCCTTAGAGCACAAGATCGATCTTGATAGATTCCAACCCCAAATACCTCACTTTACCAAATATGGGAGTATAGTATAAGAGCATCCACAACTGAGCGCTCTATACATCAGCATTCTATCCTCCTACCCTTCCACCTGCAGTGGGACGCCCTAAAGTCCGCCCTATAGTTTTCACTACTGTTTTATTAATTAATTTTTTATATTTTCAAATATGTCATGCAAAATAAAAAAACACTACGATTAAAGGTAAATCCTACATTACTATTTTTTTTTACAAGAGTTAGAAATAAAAAACAAGTTCACTAAATCATACATTCCTAATCCTTCATTCCCAGCTTGCGGCGCAGATCATCGATCATCCACTTGAGGTATTCGGCTTTGCCCGGGTCCTCGCACTGCATGAGAGCGTGGTGAGTGTCCAACAACGTCCTCCGGTTGGCGGCCGCCACCTACTCCGCGTAGGCATGTCCCGCAGCCGAAGTCGGGGTCGGGGTCGCGATCGGGGTCGGGTCCGGGGCCGCGGCCTGTGCGGATGTTGCCTTCGCCTTGCCTTTGTTCTTGGCAATCTTGACGCCAATGGGACGCCGGTAGGACATCGGTGTGCCGAAACTCTCATCCTCGTACATCAGCTGGTTGAGGTCCATCGGAGGTGCGCCGCTGTCGCTGCTCGTATAATCACCTGCGGCGGTGTTCTTCGTCCTCTTCACCGCAGCCGATAGGGGCATAATCCCTCCTTGGAACTTCTGCTTATCCTTCAAGAGGAGCCAGGAGTTGTAATACTTGAAATTGCCGTACAATGAAATGTACGACGCAAGCGCTATATCACGCACATCAGTCAAACTCTCGCCGATGCCCTGCTCCCTCAAGCACTTCTCGTACTCCGCCGAGAACAAATTGACCCGCTTCTTCACCTGATCTCAGTGCTTGCGGAGCTGCTCCCTATGGAGCTTGTAGGCGGCCGCCGGCTTGGCCTCGTTGTAGCGATCAACGATACGCTCCCAGTACGCGATTTGCTTTTGGTTGTTGGCAAACATCGGGTCCTCCGAAATATCAATCCAACACCTAACCAAGACGATGGTTTCATCCGGGTTGTAGTTCGTCCTCCCTGGGGCGAACTCTTCATTCTTCTCCGGAGGCGACAACTTCTAGGCCCTTTGCCTGTTCCGCTTCTTCTTGGTGGCTGAGTGGGGCGTGGGTGCGGGTGGGAGACGGCTCCATGTCTGACAGCCCGCACGAATCCGTACTGAAATCGGGATCGTACTGGGTGTTGGAGTAAATGGCAGATATTCATCAGGGTTTGTACCCGGCCACCGTGCACCACCACTGAACATCGGACTATTCGGACTTGGGTAATCACCGGGATTCATTTTTAGTGTATGGAAGAGTGAGAATGGAAGAGTGGGGTGAATGGAAGAGTGGAGTTGGGGTGTATATATATAATAAATTTTGTAGAATTAAAAAAAAAAAGGAAAACGCGTTCTCATCGTCCGCGGTATCATCCGCGTGACCCGCAGTGGGGCGGACGATACCGCGGACGATGCGTGGTCGAAGCCCTATCGTCCGCGGACGAAGCATAGGGTGCGGATGATGGATGTGTCATCGTCCGCCCCACTGCGGATGCCCTAAGAGCACAAGATCTGATCTTGATAGATTCCACTCCTCTTGGAGTTGGATACATTTTTCTCAGTTTCTCGTGTTCATCTTACATCGAATACTGTGATACTATTAAATATGGAATACATAAAATTGATATGATATGTACTGTATATCTTATTTTAGCACCATTCTCAATTCATAAACAATTAGTGCTAACTATTTTGTTTGTGCATTAATATTTATTTTAATATATTACAAATTGTTATTGACATTTTTAATATTGTAGTAGTACTTTTCATAAAAATCAAAGCTTGTTTGTATAAGATTAACATATCATTTGCCTACATATATCAACGACCAATATGACGTATGGTGTATAAGTGTATAATTTGAATATACTAATGAACCAGAAAATAAATAGAAAAAAAAGAATTCTATTCAGCAATCGTAATTCGTAAATGCTCGTTTTTATCTTTTCTTATGGAAACAATACAAATTAGCATCATAAGACTAAACATAGTGTATCAAGACAATAATTCTGCTTTAACAGAAATTGATTGAATTATCCAATCCTCGATTTTTTCTTTTCGGAAAAAAAAAATTCATTCTTATTGCTCAAAGAATATCATAATCACTCCCCCCACAAAAAAAACTTATTCCAAAATTATTCTAAAGTTATCAGCCAAAACCCAAAACTCAAGGCTGCTCACCTTTTAATCTTTGTCAGTTTTCATCCAATTAAAAGATGGAATCTTTAATTTATTTATTGTCGAAAAAAAAATACTACTAGTAACGAGGATTTAATAATTTATTATTACAACATTTGTTTATATTTATGACAGAAGTAAAACCTATATTACGTGCAGACATACTTCTCAGAATTATCAAATAGCAATACTTATTTAATGCTTTGTTCCATTTTATTTTTCTGTATGAATGTGCCGACTCATCATGGTATTTATGACTTGTCCGCATGGGATTCTTGATTTCTTAAACACTCAGATTTGGTAGCATGGCTTCTAGGTTGCAGAGAATGTTGGAAGCAGACTGGAACCATGCCAGTTGAATTCTTGCTGTCGGAGCTACTTTCTCTCTCTTGGATGCTGGGATTTTTTCTGGTAAGATTTCTGTAAAGGATTCATGCACTTTATTCGATTTGATTTCCGGAGCCCAAAAAGATGTGATCTTTACTGCATTTCTACGATTGATGCTTTCTCGAATTTGATGGGCATCTCTGTTTTCCCTTTTCGTAGATTCAGTGGTTTCAATTATTGCTAGGGCTTTAGGGAAGGAATTTGTTTCGTGCTGCTAATTAAGGGGGTTTTAGGGTTTGTGTTTAGAGGTAGCTAAATTGTGTGTGTGTGAGTGAGTGAGAGAGAGAGAGAGAGAAGGGGCGACATAGACGAGGCTATTTGATGGTAGCTCAGAGAATGGGGTCTCAAGGGGATGGTGGCAACAGCACTATTGGGACCTTACTCCGAAACCCGGACCTAAAATCGAACCGATTGACTAGGCAGGGCTCTTTGTACAGCCTCACTCTTGATGAGGTGCAGAATCATTTGGGGGATTTGGGGAAGCCCCTTGGCAGCATGAATCTTGATGAGCTTCTCAAGAGTGTGTTGACAGTGGAAGGCGCTGAGTATGGGCAATCAGCGCCTTTCCAGCCTCCATCAGGGTCGGGTTTGAATCGGCAGTCTAGTGTTACGATATCTAGGGATCTGAGCAAAAAAACTGTTAATGAGGTGTGGAAAGATATTCAGCTGGAGCAGAAAAGGAGCAGTCTTGATAGGAATTTCAATCTTGGGGAAATGACGTTGGAGGATTTCTTGGTTAAGGCCGGGGTTGATCTGATTGGATTGCTTCAGCAAGATCAATGGACGAGTTACCCGATCTCTGGAGTTGCTCCTCAGCAGCAGCAGCAGCAGCAGCAGCAACAACAAAGTATGATGCCTGTTTACATGCCGTGCCATGCAATCCAGCAGCCTATGCCTCTCGGTGGAAACTTTGTCTTGGACACTGCTTATCCGGAAACCCTGTTAATGTCATCTTCCCCGCTGATGGGAACGTTGTCGGACACCCAAACAACAAGACGGAAGAGGGTTCTCTCAGATGATATAGCTGAGAAAGGTGTTGAAAGGCGGCAGAAGAGGATGATAAAGAACAGGGAATCTGCAGCACGCTCACGAGCTAGGAAGCAGGTGCTTTTTTGTTGCAGTCATTTTTTGGTTGTTAATTTTGATCCATTGGATTTTATCTTATTTTAATAATTTAATTATTTATTGATGTGCAGGCCTACACCCATGAACTCGAAAACAAGATTTCATGCCTAGAGGAGGAGAATGAAATGCTCAAGAAAAAACAGGTTGGCTTTACCCCTTTGCACTCATCACCTTTTTTAAAATGTAATTACTTGTATAATTCATTACAGTTCCTTTCTTTCTAATTACACAGTTTCTCAGCTCACTGTCAACTCAAAGTAATTGGTAATGATGTTATAGTTTGACCTTTGTTTGCTACTAACTTTGTTGGCTTCAGATCTAGTGGTTGCAATATATTACACACTTGTTTTTTTTTATATATTTTGAATAACATAAAATAAAATAAAAATAGAAAACGTTGAAGACTTGAAGTAGTGGATTCGTGATTTGCTCCCACTGTCTGACTGTCTCCCCGCATTTTCAGTGTGTACCATCTGTAGCTGAAAATTTTGGCACTTTTATAAATAGCCTCTGCTGTGCTGGATTGTTGACTATGGTCATCTGAAATAATTGTAGATTTGTTTACTTAATTATAGTATTTTTCTATATCATTTAAACATAAATTTTGATTCTGTTTATGTGTCATTATTGTTTTCTGGTTTGATGGCCAAAAGACAGGAAAAATTGACGTATATAAATCTGATAAGAGAGCAGTGATATATTTACTGATATAAAATCCGAAATGCATCGTAGATAATTGCTGATAGATATATGCAATCAGATACTCCCTCCATCCCTTATAAGCGTGCTGACACTCTTTTGGCATGAGTTTAAATACATGTATGGTATGTTTGTGATAGTGGAAAATAGCCCCACATTTGTTTTAGGAGTATTGTATTTGATTGTATATGATAACATTTGTTTTAGGAGTATTTATTTGATTGTAAATGATAACATTTGTTTTAGGAGTATTGTATTTGATTGTAAATGATAGGTAAGTGTGTGGATCATGCTTGGTTTTAAAGTAAATGAGTTGATACAGTGAAAATAATATATAAGGAGGTTAGTGGTGGGGTGGTTTCCAAAAGTGGAAAGTGCACACCTTTGAGGGACGAAGGGGGTAGTTGTAATTAAAGTTTCCTTCATATAATAGAATTTCCAGGTTACAAGTTAAATTGCCTCCCAACATTGATAGTTGAGCTGCTTAGGAATAAATGAAAATGATCACCTTAGGTAAAAGTAATCATTGTTCTACTGGCTGTGATTCGCCATGCTGGATTTACTTTACTAGTTTTACCTGCATAAAGATTTACCATACAAATTGGTGACTGCTTAATTTTGTATTTTCATCTTCCGGTTTGCTCTTGGTAGTTGGTACTCGTTTCAATGGGTAATTCATATCCTTTACATTTTTATTCTGTTTGATGGCTATCATTAAATGATCTAGCTGTAGAAATTTCAACATTCCATTCTATTTGCTAGGATTTCAAGGAATGAATAATGTAAAATGTTGTCACCGAAAAAATTGGAATGTACAGTATATATTAATCCAGGTGTGGAAGAGAGTGCCTCTGTTTTTGGTCATGTTATATTACTTCTTATCATATGAAAAGCCTTATTTAGACTTTTAAATCTCTGCACTCTGACCTTAAAGCTTAGTTTGTGCATTTAAATCTTCGTATGTGCTTGGCATCAATGTTCTGATTTTCTTCTTTGGTAACGTCACATCCCACTTTCTGAGCTAATTGTCTAGTGTTAAAATTGGAATTTTTCCTCGTCTCCATGAGAAAAGAATTCTTATAATCAAAATTTACTCTTATTCTTTATATCATGTTTTTAGACCGTATGAGTACTCACTCTACTTATCTATCTTGCAGGAATGGGAGAAGGTGCTGCCGAGCATACCACCACCACAGCCCAAGTTTCAGCTGCGTCGAACAAGCTCTGCTCCCATGTGAAGATAATGTAGATTGCTCGCTCGCTTTTTTTCTTCTTTTATTTAGTTAAGATTAGCCAGTGTTAGATGACAGACAGACAGTCTGAGGATATGGCCTCGGTCTCCATCTCGACCTCGGTATCTGTGGCTTGAACATCCTCTGGCTGTCTTTGATGTACATTTTTATAGTACTACCAACCAACCTGCGATTATATAAAAAACTTGTCATGTTTTGAGTAAGTCATAGTTGTTCTTCATCACTCTTCTCAAGTGTGATTGTTGATGATTTAGAAAAAATATGCCCAGTTGAGAATGCTAGTACTTATTTAAGTTGACCAAAATATTGTCTCCAGAATTTGTAACAATGGTTAGCCATGTTATTTTTTTTAGCCGTGGCTATTGCCCCCCTTCTCAGTTTGCTGTTTTTTAATTTTTTTCTTGAGGGTAATTTACCAAATAAACCACAAAGTTTGTTCAAATTTTAGTCGTCCTATACTTTTTAAAAATGGAATGGTAAATTTACCATGCACAAGGTGATCATAACTAGGTAAACCCAAGGCAAGCCTGGCAGCCCCGTCATGCCCACCAGTGCCAAACATCAAGTTTGGTCGTCACGTCCTGTTCTTTCGCTACTTGGGCCACGAGACGTTGATCAAACAACCTCACAATTCATTCAAGAAAGAGGGAGCCACTGTCGCGTGTGACTTGATCCCATCACCAGTTAGTTTTCTCATTCAAATTTGATCAAAGTAGCAACACTAATGCAGTAATGTTATTCTCGTACACATTCTGCTGCGGCAGCATTTCAACAAACAGCATCCACATCTATACTGCATTGATGAAAATGCTTTCTTGAGCTCACAACAGAAACCAAATCCAAAATAAAGTCTTCATTACAAAGTAGAAAGATAATAAAATCCCAGCTCAAGAAGTAATTTCAAGAGCACAAGAATGCTGCAACAACATACTATCTTATTTGAACAAGCTCACCTTGATATCTATCTTATGTGAACTAGCATCATACACAGATATGACCAGAAAACTGATTGTCGAAACACAGATGTACATAGAGAGTGTGAAATGAACAAGAAGTATAGCGAGAAAAAACTTGTGTATTCACGCAGAGAATTGTATTGTTATCTTTCTACAAGGGTGTGTTGCTCCATGAAGAAATGACTACAAGAGGAAGCAACTGCCCATCAAAACTAGAGAAAGAAACTAAATCAGATCTTTCCAAACACGATAATCAGTAGCTGAACCATTATAATTTACAACAGTGTCCTGGCACCCTATGAAAAATGTGCTCCGAGTCGTATCTACATTAATCAAAGCATGTGCAGAGCCACTATGACTAGCAACAACCGCAACTTCATCTATGCCAACCATCACCTCAGAGTATCCTCTTGCCTGTTTTTCGTCTTCCAGCTGCAAATCAAACATCGAAGCTATTGATACCAGCCAGTCAAGACAACATCAGAGATAAACACCATAAACCTCAAGTGACATTTCTGAATGATGTGTCACATGATTGGAAAGAAAAGCCTTTCAAAAGATATAGTTAATGAAGTCGTGTTTCATCAAGGACGTATCATTCTTTCCCTTACGCTGAGCGCACACATGTTTTTCAACCAGTGTATTTGCAATCCTCCCTATAAATTCATCCTAAATATTTGGGGGGCACATTTAAACTCACATCAGGTGGAGTCAAGACTGCTTACGACATAAAGCGAGCTTCTAATAAGCTTAAAGGGCATTACTCTACCACTTGAAGTTCACACGTTTTACAGTCTCAACGTCTAGAATCAATATGGTAAATCTTATGCAGATAGAATGTAACAAGGGAATACATACCCTGAGCACTGTTTTAGCTCCCCATATCACAAACGTCTCATTGCAAGTGTGATGTCTATGGTTTCCTCTCAAGGTTCCAGGTCTGATCTCACCCAAATGAACGGAAGCACAAGAAACTGCTCCACCTGCAAGTCACAGTCCACCTTATTCAGAACAACATACTGGTGCATAAGAAGATAGACAAAGTCACAAAACAGAGCAGTATTCGAATCCAGGTCTCAACTTCAATACTTTATGACACTGATTTGCCATCAGTTGAATTTTCACAAATCTTGCAATGGAACAAAAGAGAAAATTTTCAAAGTATCATCAGCTGCTGTCCGAATTAGAATGAGCTAGATTCAATAGCAAACAGAAGATCAAAGGCGAACCCATTTCCAAAATAAAAAAAAAGGTAAAGCTGATATCAAATTGGTGTACAATAGGCATCAACAACAGTACCACGGGATTAAAGGAGGGAGAATCTAAAAGTACCCAAAATCGCTCCAATTTGCTTTTTTACACAAGCAAAATGCCAAACACAATTAAACATAACTACTGCCACAATCAACATAACCACAACAAAACTCAAGAAGAATTGATCGGAAAAAGACCTGAAACGCCATAATCCAGAGCAGCTGAAATGGGATCGAGTATCCAGCCACGCTTATCCTTGGCCACCGGAGACGAAACCGAGGAGAATTTCACAAATTTTCCATTCAAATCCTTGAAGTAACCACCGTTCTTGTCGTTTTTCATAGTATAAGGCGATTGGTGAAACGGTTGATAACTGTGACGGTGCTGCAATCTGAGCGAAACCCATGCGAGAAGACAGAATATTGAGAGTAGAAACGGGAATGCGTGAGGCTTCTTGAGAAAAATCTTGAGCGAATTAAAGAACGTGGACGCTGCTTGTGGGGTTTGGGGCTGGAACTGCGGAATCGTGTTCGGAATCGGGTCGGATATTGGGAGCGGATACGAGGAATACGCCGGTCTTCTAGGGTTCGCCATTGATGTCGATAGGAGCTAAATTTCTCACTGAACTTTCATCTTTACTCTGCTACTGCTATTTTTTACTATTAGATCATCCGCAATGGCGCCTAGCGCACCGTCTAGCCGAGCGCTGACACTAGGCGGTCCATTGCAACCGCCCAGCCATTTTCGGAATTAAAAGCCGCCTAGCGCTCGGCGATTTCGTGGCGCTAGGCGATGCGCTGGGCGATCCGCTCGGCGGTATTGCAGCGTCCGGATCGCCTAGCGCATCGCCTAGCCGTTTTTTTTCAAAACACTATATATACGCGCTTTGCACGTCATTTTCATTCGCACCACTTGTTTTAACGAGTACTCTCTCTATCTTAATTTTTGTACAAGATCAACACCGAGAAATGGAGAACACCAACGAAGGTACTCCAGTGACGATCGGGTCTCAAACTCCCCCGGTACCCGTGGGAGGTAGATGGGGTCCGATGCCAGGGTACTACAACATGTACCCTTGGCAGGGGATGATACCCGGGATGGCAGCTGGGGGGAGTATGCCGGCGTGGCAGGGGTACCGGGGATGCAGCCCGGTATGCATATGAAGCAGGGGTGGACACCCGGGATGCAGATGATGCCTGGGGGGACGACGATGCAGCCCCCGACGCAGGAGACGACAGGGTGGATACTGGCGGTGCAACCCCCGACAGGGGGGGTACCGGGGACGCAGTGGACGCCGGGGGATGAAAACGTTTATCGCCCCAGTTTTGATTTTTCGACTGCTTGTTCGCACACTTCGACCCCAACGGAGACGCAGCTCACGCAATTTGAGACTTTCTCCTTGGAGGAGTTGGGGATTGATATGCTCGGTGTTCCGGAAACTCCCGTTCCCGCGGGGGGAGCAGTGCTGGGCGCCCCAAAGAAGAAGGGCAAGGGGAAGAAGAAGGGCGAGTAGTCGCAGCCGGGTGAGGATAGCCAGGTCCGAAGGAGGTGGACGGACGCTGAGAACGTCGCGCTGTGCAAGGCGTGGGTCAGTGTTTGCGATGATCCTCTCGCTTCGAACAACTAGAGGATCGTCAACTTGTGGGGCAAGATAGCAGCAGCCTATCAGACATTTTGCCCGGAGGGGAGGCCACGCAATGGGGAGGATTGCCGGAAGGGGTGGGACTGAATCAGGGCTGCCGTCTCCCGATTTTCGGGTTTGTACGCCAACTCCCTCCGCATGCAGAGCAGTGGCCAAACGGAGGAAGACTGCAGGAGGATAGCGGAGAAAGCCTTCCCCCATCCCGGGTTGTATAAGGAGTTCACCTACTGGAACTGCTATCTTGTGCTGAACGACTCCGAGAAGTTCCGAGTATGTGTCGACGCTGGTTGGCCGAAGAAGCAACGACTGAACTATACCGGTGATTACAGCGGCAGCAGCCGTGGTTCCCACGACCTCCCCGAGACGGCCTAGGAGGTCCCGACCCCTCGTTCGTTTGCTCGCCGAACTCGCCCGGTTGGGCACAAACGGGCTCAACGGGAGGCGAGGGGGGTCGCAGGGGGTTCCCAGGAGGTCCAGACGGCATCCCCCTTGGCCAATCCACAGCGGATCTCAAATTCTTCGCGCGCCAACAAACGCGCGCTCAGATGGTCAAGACGATGGCCGAATGGCGGGCGGCGGTGGACCCCGTGGAGAAGAGTTTGCTTCAAACATTGCTCATGAGCATGCAGGACGAGTTGGAGGCTGCACGGAGGGAGACCGGCGGGAGTAGAGGCGGCGGCCACGGTGGCGACGGAGGCGGCGACGATGGTGGCGACGGAGGCGGAGGCGAGGGTGGCGACAGCGACGGAGGAGACGACGACGGAGACGAGGAGTGAATTATTGTACTTTTTTTTTAATTATTGTAATATTTTAAATTATTGTACTTTTTTAAAATTATTTTACTTTTTAAAATTTTAATAGTATTATTAATATTTCTTGTATATGTCTCGTAAATTAAATTCCGTATATTGTGTGATTTTTTAATTATTTCATTTTTATATAATTGTTATTAGTGATGTGACTAGGCTATGGCTGAGCTATTTGCTTGTTTTGATGATATGGCAGAAGGATTTTTATTACTGATGATGTGCCAAAAAGAGATTGTAGCTAGGTTATAGCTGGACTATTCCTACTGTGGATGGCCTTAATCTGTTTTGTTTGCTTATGTTTATTTTGGTATGATTTGAGGGATGGGGACGTAATTGCCGATATTCCTCTCTTTTAGGGCCTTTTAAACAAATACAGTGAAACTAACGGGGCCGAAATGCAATTTCTACTTCCACCCCACGAAATTATACTACACCCATCTTAAAAATCTTCCATTAACCTATATTGAAAAGACATTTTATTTGTTACGTGAAATATATTTATCTGGAAAAATATATTTGTTACTTTAATTATATATCAATTCAATAATTTAGTACTCCTAACAATTTATAAAATTAGTTCCACAAAATTTATTGCTTTTATATCATTGCAAATTATGTTTAAAAAATTTATTGCTTTTATATCGTTGCAAATTATGTTAAAAAACATACGAACCTGCCAAAAACTATTTATACCGTTACAGCTTTTCTATTCACAGTAAGATTATGATTATTCCATTAAGCTCAGATACAATTTTAGAACAGATAAACTACTCCATTGAAGACGATGCTGTCCCGGTCAGCTCAAGAGACTTTCACGGTCACTGGCCGAACTTGAAAGTCCGTCGTCGGGCACGACGAGAAACGGACGGAAGGTCATAACGAGACCGACAAACTCGACCAAGTTTAACATGAAGAAAACTAGGTGAACACCTGCAATGCAACAACATAATTTCATGCCAATTGTCAAATGCTAAAAGTGGATAATTTCAGAGACCGTTTGATGGGCCAAACACACGAATCAAGTAGTGTTTGGAACCCCAGTCGACGAATTTTTACCCGTTAAACTATCTTACACCAGAGCCCCTCCGTTATTCGTTAGTACCTGGTAAGAAGTGTGCATCCAGACGGCCTTGAGCGTAGGAGAGTCTGAAGAAGTTGGAGACACGAAAGTGATGTTATAACGTGTAAATTAAAGACTAAGCATGCGAGGAATCACGCCAACTCTATTGAGGAAATGGTGATGAACAGGAATTATTTGTAGAGAAGATAAAAACTAGAGCTAGATACGAGAACTATTCAGATAAAACTCACAGGGAGCCTCCGGCTGCAGGGCCGATTGCTTTACATAGAGACATGGCTGTCATGGATATGCCATTTGCAGCTCCTCTTCGCTCTTTCGTCTGAAAAAAAGGAGATGTCAGATAGATTTGTATCAGTTTGATTTGTGGTCGTGTCTGAAACTGGAATTTGATAAGCGGAGAACGGGACCAACCACAGCTCTATTTTGAAGAACTAACATGCCCGTCGTGATGGAAATCTGTTTGTGTTCATCGTGAATCAGTGGAAAGACAGAGCAAAGTTGGTTGTAGTGTACTACATTGAAGACAAGGGGAACTCACTGCGAGTATGTTCTTCAGCATCGAAGCACAATTAAGAAGCAATAAGAGAATGAAACCCGATAAATTGGCTAAAAAGGGGTAGGTTGTTAGCAATGGTATAGTAATGACCTGCAAAGAGATAAACGAGCAAGCAAGACATTAGAAGGCCAAAAAAAGATGGATTGGAGACACGAGTTTTAGGGAGGCGTACAGCTCCTATGCGAGAGACCATGACGGGTCCAAGTATCCTCTCGATCCAGGTATATACAGAGAGCTGAAAGATGAGCATACCAACCCCTAAATGATCAAAGAAACATCAAATGAGATACGTCAGAATTCAGTATGTAGTGGATTCATTTACAGGTGGAACCACTTAAACTAGTGGAACAAGGATGTCACCATGATAAGCAGCAAAAAAATCGCTCAATTCAAGACACAGTCATCAAAATGAAAAGACATATGGCAGAGGGGCAACAGAGACTAAGGAGTAACTGTGTACCTGTTATGGAAAGAACTCCACCAACATCTGCGGAGTCAAAATGCAATCCCCCGAGCCTCGTTGAGCTGACGGCCCACAAAGAGAATATCTAGGGAAGATAGAATAAACATGACTGAGTATATGAGCAGCAATAGATGACAGTTTATAGTTGACAAACATTGGTGTTCCAAAAAACATTAACAAAATTATCATAAACTGGTGTTGCTTATTCTTGAGAAATTGTATGTTATCGAAGCCATGAGTCGCCTAGTTAACGATCTACTCAATAATATTGAAGGCTACACGGCGTGGAATGGTTCTATACTAAAAGAATTTGTGTGATATCTACAAGACATATATGCAGTTTTTACAAACAAAATAAGATATATAGAACTGAGCGCATTAGATTATCATTATCATAAAATTTCGTAGAAAGGAAGAGAACACAACCAAGAAAATACCTCACTATAGGCCATATCATGAAGCTGGAAAATGCAGTACACCATAATAGCAGACATCAAGGGCCAATCTCTTAGGAGGCTTTTCTGAGAGACTGTGGGTTTTGGCTCGTAAACTTCTACTTTACATGACTCGAAGGACTCATAAATGTCGTCTTCTTCCATTGCAGCTTTCTGGGCTATGTTTTCTTTATTATGGGCATGAATAGTTTCCTGCAATTATTCATATTTGAGGGGGATGGAGGGCTGTTAGACTGCACAACACAAATGTACTTCAAACATATGGCGTATGAGAGAAACATACGGGAAGCCAGAGGCAGAGGATAGACGCCACCAAAGAAAAGGCTGAGATCACAAGACAAGGTAAAAAGTATGGAAACCTGACATTGATATTGATAACAATGTAGAGTCAAGCTGCGCTTTGAAATAACATAGGCAAAAGTAAATGAATGGGTAAAATTGACTTACCTTCCAAATATGGATTTTTGGGAAAAGATTTGTGGATATTTTTCTGCAGGCTAAAATCATTTATGTCAAAATAATTGATTTGTAAGAGATCCTTTGCATTAGTCTATAGACCTTGAAGATACGACAACACAGAAAAGAGAAATTTGCAATCCAAAACTAAGATGATGTTTGGTGAGCTCGAGACAGATTTTATGTTAAGTAGATACTCATGTTTGTTACTATTATTTACATTACCATATGCAGCATGTCAGTCAAATTCGGAGTTTGGACTACAAATACTCAAAAAAAAAAAGTGCAAACATAACCATTTTATAAGTTTTTCTTTCATGCACCAATTCTGTGATATCTGAAGTTTCTTGGAATGTTGTGCGAGAAATTACCTGTGCAAGAAAACCTCCGACAGCAGGGCCGATGACCAAGCCTATGCCCCAGGATGTGCTAATCTATAATGAGTCCAGTAAAAACAACGAAACAAAGCAACGTATCACATATCAGGATAAAATTGATAAGATCATTCAACGGGTAAAGCAAAAAGAAGAGGGATGAAAAGCCTCACGACTGACATCCCCAAAGCTTGGTGCTCTTTACGACAAATTTCAGAAGCATATGCCTGAGTCAATTGGAAAATCAAAATGAAAAATAATTAAGAATTATTGATTTTAAAGCCAAGAAACATACTTCTGCATTGATGTGCCAGTAAAAAAGGGACGGAAAATATAGTAGTGTATCACTAAGATGGTTTTGGAACTGACATACCCTTAAAGGACCCAGCGTTCCACATAAACTTCCAAGAAGGAACCTTGTAATAATGGCCATCCAAAAGTTTACACTAACACCAAAAAGTGTGTTGAATATAACCCTGAAAAAATATAACCAAGATAAATATACGAGAAAATGTGAAAAGAAGGCATAATAAGGCCAATTGACACAAATATGAATCTGTATTCAAATGAAAAAATATATAATGCGGACACTCACACTATAAATGTGCCAAACACTATGACTGGTTTCCGACCATATTTATCAGCTACAAGCCCCCAGAGAAGAGAAGTCAAAGCTCTCCCAAGCATGAATGACGATCCTTCAAGAAATAACAGCCACGTGCTAAATTTCAACTATGACAATTATCTCATACAGTAAACAACCACACTGAAAAGAGACCAACCGACATATCCAGCATAGTAACTTATGTCTTCCTCCTTGTCTGCAATATGGAGATCTCTTACCTGCAGCAGGTCGGTAAGATAGTGTTTCATTTGCGAGACAACACACAAAAATGATATGAGGGGAACAGAGTGTATGATAATTGATAGTTATACTTGAAATTGTGAAAATTACCATAAAATATAGGAAAGGGAAAAGAGAAGATATTGGCAGAGCTGTAAATGACACCATAAGATAGCATTAAAATTCAGTAAACGAATGTAACATCAACATCGTAAACGTGCATAAACTGTAAAACAGCAGATGAGGAAAAATCAAACTAAACAAATTGGTAAACAAGCTCCTACTATCTGACAAGCCAAAGTTAACTCATGAACTTCACATTATGCTGCTGGCTAAGGCCATCTCCAACCCATCACATCAAATTTTCTGGAGCAAAAGTCGGTGCTTTTGTGAAAAAAAAAATCAACCAAAATGGAAACCCATTTTACACTTAATAAATATGTTGTTCATATTTCACCTTTGCTGTCTTATTTCTTCTAAAGATTGATAACGTTTTTTTGATGTATTCATTTAAATTTTATTAAATTAATACCAAAGGGAACAAACAAATTGGAACGAAGGTAGAAATTGATACTTCACTCAAAAAACTCTGTTAATAATGTTAGTAAAAGATTTGAGGTAACTATTCAAGGAATAATAGCGGTGGTTGGAGTTGGCATTAACACAATGAATCATGTCCCCATCTGACCACGACTAGAAGTAAAACATCACACAAATTGAGTAACACTTGACTTGACTTCCGAAAAAGAGAGAAATTGTTATTTATGATCAACGCCTCAAGCATACTACTATTAATAAAATGAAATAATTAATAAAATATTAAAACCCAATAATTATGGTGTGGACGAACGAACACAAACTCCAGTTAATTTGGTTCACCAAATATAGCATCCACACACGACTTTCTAACCCAAACACGAAGGCAACTCGAGGACTTGTCAATTCGCCATCTAAATTTGCTAACAAACCAGTCAATTCGAGATAAACCCCACAAATCAAAACAATACTGCTCAAGAAAAATCAAAGAGCAAAACTGCGAAATATCGTTCAAAAATTCAATACTCCCCATAACACCAAATCGCAGCAAACCCCTAAAGCAAACAGCCCAGTAATTGTATATAACATCAAAACTACACAAAATCGGCATTGCCACGTATTAATACCTGCGGCGAGAGTGATGACCCAGACCAAAATCAAAAGCTTGAATGGAATTCCTGCATCAGAATCTTTCATGTGTTCAATCTGGCAGGCCGCGCAGGTCTCGTAGTAATCTCGTTTCTGTATCAGCGGTGCTGCTGCATTTGCCGCCATTTCTGCGACGGAGTGAAATTCGATTACATTTTCAGTGGGAAGTAAATCGAGCTGAAGCAGCTTACCTGGCTTTTGTTTGTGTACTAGCTAGAGTGTTTCTCCACCATAGAAAGCGAGATTTGCAGCCAATCAACTTTCTGTACTAAAAATGAGAACGTGCTACACAGACACAGTACCAACACACATTCCTCATTTTGTTATTCATGTATTCTACCTTTTTTTTTTTGGGATACGCTCATACTCCATTATTGTATTGGTACACGTAAGGGCACCCGCAACGCGTGCCGCCGGCGTTCCGCGTTCCATTCCGCCGGAACGGTTTCGCCGCGGAACGCGTTGCGGCGCACCGTTCCGCTCCCATTCCGTTCCCATTCCGTTCCGCGTGCCGACGGCACGGAACGCGGCACGGCTTGTGCCGCCACGCGCTCGGGCGACATGGCGCTCCCCGCTTCGTGCGTGCTTCCCACTCGCCGGCCCGCGAGTGGGACACGTCAGCGATGACGCAATAATTAATTTTTTTTTAAAAATATATTTTTATAATTTTTTTTAAACGGTCATATTACCGTTTTTTTAGCTTTTTTTTAATTTTTTTTATTTTTATTTTCTTATTCTATAAATACACCTAATTTATTACATTTCACACACAACTACACATCTACTCTTCCTAAACCAACATCAATTCCTTTCCAATTTTCTATTTCAATCTCCTTCACAAAATGTCCGGCGACGGGAATTACGGCGGTGGCGGCTCCGGTGGGTGGGATCTCAACGCGTTCGGCGATTGGGAGACCATGTACAACACACTAGGTTGTTCCGGGTCGTCGACGCCGGGCACCCAGGGGTCGGCGACGCCGGGTGGGTACCAACCACCCACTTTCGATGTGGATGCCTACGCTCGACCACCCGGCTCGCGGCTTTCTCAGGGTGTGTCCCAGATTCGGGAGGATATCCCCGTAGAACCCACCCAGGGAGGAAGCCGAGGCGGTGGAAGCTCTAGGGCTGCGTCTGAGGCACCCGAGGAGGAGGAGGAGGAGGAGGATCTGGGCCGGCATCCGTACAACAACGAAGAAACTAAGGCGGTGTACACCGCCTGGCTAACCGTCTCGTACGATCCCATCGTCGGGAACCAACAAGCCGCCAAGTGCTTCTGGGAAAAGGTCCGTGATGTCTACCACCAGACTAAGCCGAAAGGGGCCCGGAAGCGCAAATATACAATGGTCCGTGCTCACTTTGGCCGAGTCGACGCACAGGTCAAAAATTTTTGTGGCATCTACTCGGCCGAAGCGGCGAACTACCAAAGCGGAGCTTCGGGCGCCGACATTCTGAGGGTGGCTTTGCGCGTCTTCTACCAGGACACCGGTCTACAGTTCAAATATGTTGATATTTGGCAGCTCGTCAAGGACGAGGAAAGGTGGGCGGGCGGTGTCCGCTCGAGCTCGGGCTCAACCTCAAAGCGCACGAAGCACACGGCGAGCGGCCACTACTCGTCTGGTGACACCGGTGAGGCCAGCGAGGGTACATCGCAGGTGTTTGGGGGTACGGGGGATCCAACGCCCGACGAATACGGGGGATCCAGCCGTGGGCGCCGTCGGCCGCAAGGGACGAAGGCGGCGAAGACGGCTAGAGCGAGGAAGGGCCGAGGCGAATCAAGCCAGTCGGCCTCAGGATCGGGCTCGCGGGGAGGCTCGGACACACTTACGGTGGCGTACATGACCGCCACAATGGCGGACACTTCCCGCTTCTCGTACGCCCAATTCACGGCCTGGTGGAACGGAATTGTGTATATGGCAGCACAACTTGGCCTTCCGACTCCCCCTCAACCTCGACCGCCTCCGGAGGATGATTCGCCGGCGGAGTAGTAGTTTTTTTATTTTCCCACGTTTAATTGTGTGTTTTTTATTTTGTGTTTTTTATGTTTTTAGGATTTTAATTGTGTGCTTTTTTTATTTTTTTTAAGTTTAAGTTGATTTTTTTTTTAATGTTGTGTGTTTTTTAATAAAGTGTGTTTGTTTTTTATTAAAGTGTGTTTATTTAAATTGAATTGGGTTGGAAATAAAAAAATGAAATTGAATGAATAGTAATTTAAGGAACGGTTAAGGAACGGTTAAGGAACGGAGGGTTGCAGGTTCCGTTCCTTAGTTAAGGAATGGAGTAAAAAAGTATAGTGGGGCCCTCAAATAGTGGTTTAAGGAACGGTATAGGAACAGCGTTGTGGATGGCCTAACACGCGTTTAATGTTCTACTTTGAATTGGTAGTATCTTTAACTCCGACTTTAGTTTGATATTGTTCGGCCTTAAACTAACTGAGGTTGGACATAAATTATATACTCCCTCCTATTACTGTCAGTAACAGATACATTTCATTTTGCGCATTCATTTTGAAAAAATGATATTAAATAGTTTAAGTGGAGAGAAAGTAAAGTAAAAGAAAAAATTTACTCTCTCTCCACTCTAACTTTACTCTCTCGACTTTAATTATTTAATACTCCCCCCGTCCCATTAAATATGCAACATTTGCTTTTCGGCACAGGATTTTAAGTAGTGTTGTTTTGTTAGTTAATGAAGAGAGTAAAGTAAGAGGGAAGAAAAAAGTAGAGAGAATATTGTTTCCATTTTTAGAAACGTTTTATTTTTAATGGGACACCCCAAAAAGGAAAACGTTTCATTTCTAATGGGACAGAGGGAGTATTATTTTTTAAAAATGAATGCAGAAAATGAAATGTCTATATTATTGTGGAACAGATGGAGTACTACACCTTTCAACTTCCCCACTCATCCGATGTGGGATGAGTCTGTACTAGGGCTGGGAAAATATACTGAAATACCGCACTTATCGTACCGAAAAAATACCGAAAATACCGAATTTTCAGTATACCGTACTTTTCGGTACGGTATCATACTGTACCGACAGTTTTAGGTACGGTAAAGGTATGCATTTTGTATATACCGCGGTATACCGCATCATACCGCAATTGCGGTATATACCGCAAATTTGGGATATATACCGTAAATTTACGGTATATACCGCAAATAACACGGTATACCGCAACTACGGTATATACCACAATTGCGGTATATACCGGAAATCACGGTATACCGCATATTGCGGTAGACCGAAATCACAGTACGGTATACCGACAAAAGCAGTACGGTAACGATATCTAAATTTTGGTATACCGACAAAAGCGGTGCGGTAAAGGTATGATTTTTTGTCATACCGCATGGTACGGTACGGCATGCGGTATGGCCATTTCGGCGCGGTATACCGTACCGTTCCAACCCTAGTCTGTACCCAACATAAACCACTACTAGTAGCCTTGTAGGTAATTCTGTGGTAAACTTACAAACTATGTCCATGATATATTTCAGTTGATACAACACTATGATTAGATATATGTACCCTGATTTAACACTCCTCACAATACTATCGGATCGGGATGTGTAGGGCCCTTGGGGTTGGGGTTTCAACCTTACATATGAATAGATATGTGTTTCCAGTAATAATAATAGTTCGTTAATATTGAATGTTCAATTTAAGTTCTCATAACGCCATATATTATCTTATACACGTTGCAATAATAATTTAAAAATTAAAATAATTGTCGCGATAAAAATCCGGTTTATTCATGTTTGCATAAAATAACATATACTAATAGAGAAACTAGTTATTGAATGTTTTGTGTTTGTTTATTTAAAGGAAGCAATATTGGCATTGATTAGAACAAATGTATAATTAGTTACACTCTCATCATAAAAGCCGATATTGCATAATGACGTGTGACAATATTCGTATTAGAAAACACCCTTCTAACTTGAACATCGTGATATGTTATCAATTGACATAAACTTTTAGATGGATAGTGGCACTTGTTAGAATTATTGTACTATTTGTCTATATTTTACGGATTGGCTTATCTTATTCATAATAATGATTATTCATAAAAATAATCAAAATCATCTACCCTGTTAATTCCTTTTATTATCACGCTAATAAATACTCACATTTCTTTATTATCATGCAAGTAGAGGAGCACTAGTGTCCTTTCACCATTAGAGTCACAACATCCTTTCAACCATATGCTGCCACGTGACAGGTATAAGCAACATAATAACTATATTAAGCAACAGAGGATGACACATAAGAATTACCTCGGATTGCATAAAAGACAGTTTATGTAGCATTAAATGCAGTTTATTTTGCATTTTAGTCTATAATGCAAAATAAATTACATTTAATGCAACGTAAACAGTCTTTTATGCAATTCGCTCATCTATGTCATCCACTAAATTTGTTGCTTAATAACGTCGTTTTGTTGCTTATATGTGTACATAGCAACAAATGATTGGAAGAATGTTGTGATTCTAATTTGAGTTATTTTTAAATACAACCCATCCGAGTAAATATACACGAGTAGATAATGGGCTTGCTATTATAAACCAGCCCATTTAATTTATATTGGCCAATATGTTTCGGTCATGCATTATTGTTATTAATGCCATAATTATTGACATAGCTCTTCTTCACATGTTTTTTTTTTCACTATCCACATAGCTCTTCACATGTGACTTACAACGTTGTGTTTGTGTTTTGAAGAATGAATTTTAATTCTTTCAAATTGGTTTATCCTCTCTTCAATACATCGTTGTTTTAATCTAATTGCCTTATAGATTTTAGGCTAAATTAAAAACATTGAAAATTTGTGAAAAGAATACTATAAAATCTATGTATTTTACAGACAGTTAAACCAAAAAAAATGTATTAGTACTTAATTTTGTTTTATAAATAAATTTATAATTACCATACACTTACCGAAATACTATAGATACAACACAATCTTCAATTTAATGAAAAGAATTTAGAAAACAGCTTTAAATGAAGGTTTCATAAATTTTAGAGCTGAATGGGAATCCTTCTCCTATTTGAAATCGGATAGTATTATTAACTTATTAAAGTTTCGACCCGCGAAATCCTAAATATATAAATTATTGCCCGATTCTGTGACTGTTATTTTCAGTTAAGCCCCACTTATTTTCTCACACTCTATCTCTGTCGCCCTATTCATCAGACAACGGACCCCCGGGCTCTCATTGTTGAGGGTTTTCTCTCTCTTCATCGTCTCAAAGTACAATCCCTATTCCCTACTGATTTTTCTATAATTATTTATGCTACTTCTTTGATTTTTGATTTTGTGTTCTATTGTTTTTCAGGTGTTTTTTTTTTTCTGGATTGAGCTTGTTTGCTGGAAGAGTTTCAAACGTACGGTTCAATTTTCGTTATTTCAAACCTAAATTCAAGAACCCTTCACCGCGCTTTATGTATATAGTTTTTTGGGGGATTTTTTTTGGTCGGCGAGTTTTGTGTTGAAATTATTGTTGTACCTGCGTGCTACTATTAATCATGATTTTTAGCAGCTAGGTAATGAATTCGTGGAACTGAATGCATTTATGTGTCTGTTATGAATGTAAATTGAGATTTTTGGGGAATTAGTCGATGTTTGTTTTGCGCAGTTATCATGCTGCTTATTCTGGCTATTTGTAGAGTTTTTTTTACCTCTAGCTTGTTTGAATGAGCTGTTTCGATTGAAAAAATTGTAGCAATAGGTTGTAGCAAACAAAACCGAATTTTAAAGGTGATCCCTCAAATAGTAAAATGGAGAAAATAATCCCTTCCCAATCATGTTACAATACGTAAACAGAAATCCGGGTCTTCGGTCCTGCCCATTTGCCTTACAGCATTCCAAAGAAAAAGCTTGGTTGCTGCCCCTGTCCGGATCCCTCAGCCATACCAACTAGTCACCAACACTCGTTTTCATAGTTTCAACCCTGTTCCTTTTCTTGAATTGAACTAAGTGTCTGCTTCAATGTACATGGTTGAACTACGTTTTTTCAAAGTGTCAGCTGTTTGGCCTTTTTCTTAAGTTCAATTAAGTTTTTGCATCTATGTACTTGCTGGAAACAGGAGCAGAAATTGGCACACCAGGAGGATGATGTCTTTCTTACTCGTTAAAACAGTATATATTGGTTTTGCATTATCTTGGTCCTAACCATTTAAATTATACAACAGTTCACTATAAAATACTGTTTTTGCTGTTTGAGAACCAATCATTGTTTTATTTGAGTACTTTTAGTACCAATGCTAGTCACATATGCGAAGGGACCTGCATTTTGTATTTGCCACATGCCACCATAACCAAAAGACAGGAAATATTACTGAGGTCTATATTAGTCATATTATTATTGCTTTAACATGGTTGTATCTCTTTTAACATTCTTAACTATGAGGTTTGCAGTAAGCAAATGAAAATTGCAACTTGTGCACTTTTCCAATGAGCATAATTTTTCTTAGTAGACCCTTAATCAAAAGTGCATACTTTGGAGTATATAAAATACTGTTCTAGTTTATTATTGGTCTTTTCTTATTCATCTTCATCTTCTTTTTCTCCCCCAGGGGTTCTCTTGGAAATACAAGGCATTAAGGCAACTTGGACTACAGTTTTATGGGAATAATCCAGTGTGAGTTTTGAAAGTACTCTTTCTCCAATCACATGCACTCGAGTGGCCTTCTTTTGCACTTTCTATGTATTCTATTAGAAATCAATGATCCTCCCTCCCCAAATTCATTACTGCCTAAGACCTGCTGTTTGTTTTCTTAACAGTTCTGGGGTTTTAATGTGTTTAAATATTGTTGCATCCTGCAGGCACTTCAGAGCATAAATAGTTCTGGAAATAATGGGTGATGAAAATTTTAATGAGACTAACCTGACTGAGAAACTGTCTAAACTCAACAGTTCTCAGCAAAGCATTGAGTGTATCCTTTCTTACCAAAATCCGGTAGTTGGTTTTTTAGTTAAGGTATTTTACTGCATGGATGTATATTGGTTTGTAAACTCCCTTTCTGAGTGATTTAAAACGTGACGTTCATATGTATATCTTTTTGACGGCATGTAGCAGTACCCTCTAATGATATGTTATATGTATCATTTTTCTTTTACTCGGGAACATAACATGGAAGCTAATCAATGTTTTCAATTTCTTGCCTTACTTGAAATTATTACTGGTTTGCGATACCTGCATGTATTTAAACTTGCGTGGTTTATTTTTGCAATTGTGAAGTGAATGTGAACTAGTGTTTTCAACTTATTTTGCCTTATGCAATATTTGTTACTGTTTGCAATAACTTCATGTAGGCTCATTGCATTTCACTGACCAGGTACATCTTGAACTCAGAGATTGAACTATTGTATTTGATCTATTTTGTCTTGACTGAATTTTAATGTGCATATATTTTTTACTGTGACAACTAACATGTAGTGTGCCTAATGAGTTCCTTTGCAGCGGGCACCGGCCTGTTCAACAAACACAAACAACTTTGAGAATTTATCCACTCATAGCTATCAAATTTTGTAAGAAATGATGAATATTCATACTTTGTTAACTTGAAGTTGAATACAATATTAAAATGTCTGCTTTTCCTAAGGAACTCAAAGATACGAAGCATCAGATACTTGATACTTGGACCTGCTTTTAATTGATGAACTCAAAAGCTTAAACTAATAAAAATGAGAACATGATTCAGTAAACCCTTATATCCCGTCACTGACAAGGTCAATCCCTCTGTGGTTCATTTTGTTTCTTTATCTTTTAATTTATTTTAGTTTGGGAAGAAGGGAGTGGGTCTCCATTTTTCTCTGTTTTGTTAGTTGATGCATGTTTGTTTTGTTCTGAAGGAAACTGACAGAGGGCTTGATTCGTATAGCCTTATTTCTCACTGTCATAAAATTCTAATATCGTAGAACTTTTCAGACTGAATTATTATTTATCTCCCTTACTTTATCATGTCAGAATACCTATCAGACTGAATTATTTTTATCCCTTACTTTGGGTGAACTTTGGCATTCCCATTTGATTGTTCGAATTTGTATTATCAAGATGTTTCGCTTTAACATTTCATCAGCTTTGTCCCGGTGGTGCATTTCTCATCGTAAAAAGGCTAAGCAAGTTGTTGAAACATGGGAGAAGTTATTTAAAGCAGCGCCAAATGAACAACGTGTTTCCTTTTTATACTTGTCCAATGACATCCTGCAAAATAGCAGGCGCAAGGGCAGTGAATTTGTCAATGAGTTCTGGAAGGTTCTTCCAACAGCTGTTAAGATTGTTTATGAAAGTAGCAATGAAAATTGCAGGAAAGTTGCCTTCAGACTGGTAATTCTCCAATCTTGCCATATTATTCCTATTAAAGCTTGAAAGGGTGGCTAGTAGGTTTTCTGCATTCTATCAACTACAACATATTCATAGTAAATGTATATGTGGCTTGCATTGGGATGGAAGTTGCAATTTTCTCTAGCCACCATTAATCACAATGTATAAATTTTACTTGCATATCTCTCCATTTGCAAGCTTGGTCTAGTAAGGTTACTTTTAATCACAAGAACTCTTGTGACTCATGATTCTTATTGGTTCTTGGTTTATATTTTTGATTAGTCATCCCTACCACTATTTTTTGATAGTCTAATGCTTATGATAGTGCCTTTGTGCTACCGGATGAAGATCCTCATTGAGAACATAATTCTGCTAAGTCTTTTTCATCAGAACTAAATATTGAGGTGAAAAAAAGAAAATAATCTGTCTAGGTTTACCTTTCAGGCAATGAAGCAAAGGAATAAAGGAAACATATGAGTAAAATATGCATGGCGTTGATTTTGATCCTTGAGCACTTAACATAGCTTCAGCTTCTATTGTAGCACTAGTTCTCCAGTTTTGACCCCATATGATAGGTAATATCTGTAGGATTTATTAACCATAGT
Organism: Salvia splendens; assembly: GCF_004379255.2. NCBI lineage: Eukaryota > Viridiplantae > Streptophyta > Magnoliopsida > Lamiales > Lamiaceae > Salvia > Salvia splendens. Next base: position 11,942,962 of record NC_056040.1, read on the forward strand.
TCTGTTTGCAGAAACATTTTTTCAGTTCAAGCTGTCATATCTGCTCCTTTTTTAGTTTCAAGTTAAGCTTGATCAAGTTGTCTCACTCTTTTTTGTGTTCATCTCTTCTAAATGATAGCAGCCTTTCTTATTATACACTGATAACAGTATAGTATAGTTATCCATCAAGCTAAATTACTTTAAATACTGCCGTGCTCCATTCTTAAAAAAGCTTTATAGTTTCGTTGCTTTCCATATTAGGGTGGCCTATCAGAGTTTCGACTACTGAGCAGTGAGCTAGGATGTTCTTCTGGCCCCGGGGGCTAAACTTTTCTCTAAAGTTTTATTGATATTGTTCCTTTCCCTATTGTCACTTTCTCTGTTTATTTCATCTTTTGATTATTAACTTCTACTTCTCTAATCTCTCCTATGATCCTATCTTCTCTTTTTCTTTTGGATTTTGGGATGGGGTTTGGGTTGGCTCTTTATATCAGGTTGACATCTGGGAAGAAAGAAAGGTTTTTGGATCTAGGGGACAAAATTTGAAAAATGAATTGCTGGGGAAGAATCCTTCTCCTGTCAACAATGAGAAGATTGTAGTTCCTAATCCTATTAAGGTGGTGAAGAGAGATGCAACATCTGTCAGAATCGTAAGCGCAAATCAATGCCTGTTGTGTATCAGATGTTTCCAAATAATGTTTCTCATTTATTGGTAGAACTGTACTTACTTTCATATTTTTAAATCCAGAAAATAGCTGTGGGAGGTTTGCCAGAAAAAATTTTAACCGCGTTGCAGTTAGTACATGATGAAGCTGCCAACGAAGAAGCAGCGTTAGACAAATTTCAAAAAGCGATTTCTTCTGTACAAGAAATCGAGAAAGATATTCTATATGCTTCTTCTCAAGGTTTGACATGAGTTGTTTTCATTGGGATTTTACTTGTTCAAGTGACTATAACTTGGTTAAAGTTTTACATATAGATAGTAATCCAATATGAGTAGGCAAGTACACAATGAGAAGATTGTGAGCTTCAGAAGAACATCTTCTTGGACTTACTTGTGCTTTGCAAGACCATAATGCCTATTCTATTTTTACAAATCGATTGAATATTGAAAAGTTCATCCATCTTTTGTTTTACTTCCACTATCTGATGTCTTCTGATTTTCATTTTTCATTTTTCATTTTTCCTTCAGGAAACCTCAATGGTTCAGATGTTGTTGATAATTTAGAGAGACAGGAGAATGTTGTTAAACAATGCATTGATGAACTTGAAAAGTCTGAAGCAGTTAGAGCTGACCTTATTTCTCAGCTTAGAGAAGCACTTCAGGATCAAGTATGGTTTCATTTGTGCAAGTTTTTTGCCTATAATTTACAAGTCACTTCTAGTTAATAATGGTTTGATGGACAAATTTAATCGAAAAGTTTAAATTAAAAACTGTGTTTATTTTGTGATAATTTCATGGCCATATGAAATAATATACCCCCTCCGTCCCATAGAAATAAGAGAGAATGAGAATAAGTAGTTGAAATAATGTAGTGGATGGTGGGACCCATAAATGATAAAGTAAAAGAGAAAGAAAAAAGGTTTCCATAAATGGATATGGACTATTTCTATTGGACGGACGAAAAAGGAAATTCAGCCAATATCTATAGAACGGAGGGAGTATTAGATATACTAAGTTTGTTGTTATTGAAAATACTAGGAAAATCATTAAGTGGCAGCCTGCATTTATGATTGAATGCTTACAAATTCTGACATTTCAAAGTTTTCCAGGAAACAAAGCTGGAGCGGGTTCGAAGTGAGATATCTGTAGGCTCTCCCTCTCTCTTTCTCCACATACATTTGTGTGTGTGTGCGTGCGTGCGTGCATGTGTGTATGTGTTTTATATGCTTATCGTCTCTCACATGCCTCTAAAAATTGGAAAAATAAAATATGTGACACCATATTTGGTTATATCCAAGCTTTCGCTTATTGGACACTTACACTAGAACATTTGGTTCGAGATGGTGCCCAGGGTGTCACCTTTGTTTTGTTGGTGGTTATTTAGTTGTTTGTAAAGGATAATCTTGAACTTCCACGTAAAATTTGGGGAAAATAGTTCCAAATAAGTAAATACTAGTAAGATTTAATACTCTATGTTTGAGGGTTTGATTTGAAACCTGTGTCTGCAATGCTTGATTACTATGGATTTGAAAACCTTCAGTTATTTTGGACTAGTCACGGAATAATTTGGGCCAGTTGAATTGATTCATTTCAATCACTTAACCAAAACAAAACTTTGACATGAAGTTTAACTCTTTGCTAAAACTTTCCAATCTCTATGGCCTTAAAAAGTTCCCCTTGGTCTCATCCGTGTACTCTTTGTTTTCCATTTCAATGCTATTCTCAATTTGAAATGCAGAATCTCTCCAGTGTTATCTTCGCTACTCCTCATCACATGTCTACTTTACCTGCAGGTTGCTCGCAGCCAAATTGAGCAAACAGCTAATATCAGACTCCAGCTAGCATCAAACTCCTCCATGCCAAATCCGGGAAACCAAGTGGTGATCGAACCCTCTTTTTCTACTGCCATTTCAGCAACCAACGTTACGGTGCCTCCTCCTACCAATCCATTGACTTCATTTGTGAACCCCACCGTGGAGGAGAGCAAGAAGGCTGCAGCTGCAGCAGTTGCTGCGAAACTAGCTGCCTCAACATCTTCTGCCCAGATGCTCACATCTATTCTTTCATCGCTCGTAGCAGAAGAGGCTGCATCGATGAGCAGTGGCTTGAAACGGCAGAAGCTGGAGCCGCCGATGTCATTTTCTGATGGGAAGAATCCCGAAGGAGCGAATTCAACCTATTTTCCCTCTTCACAGCAGGCAATGACCAGTATGCCACCCGTTCAGTCCAGCACTGCACAGAGTGGTTCTCAGGTGAACCAACTGCAGGTTCCGTTTCTTCCACCGCCTCCGCCTCCGCCTCCGCCTCCGCTGCCCTACGGTTACGGTGCAAACAACCTACTCCCTCCACCGCTCTCAAATGCACCAACAGGGTTTGCTAGGCCGAACCCTCCTCAGCAAACACAGCAGCAGCCACAATCACAGCAGCCAGCAAGTGGTGGATACTACAGGCCCCCTGGTATCGGATTCTATGGGCAAAGCCACCAGCCGCCGACTCCTCCCATACATCGACAATGAGCTTCTACTGGTAAAAGGCGGACCTTGTGTTATTTTTGTATATTAATAGGGCAGTAAACCATGACTAAGGACCTTCTCGACAGCTATATCATAGTGTACTATCCTTCGGTCCGTGCCCTACCATGTTGTTGCTATCAGGTTGCATCGGATTTTTTACGCGGCATGGGTTGTGGTACTTGTAGCTCATATAAGCTAATGTAGAATTGCTGAGTAATTTAGTCACAGATGGACTAAAAGTCCCAAGAATCTTCACCCTCTTTTGTTTCTACTCCCTTGCTCATATTACTATGTATTTTATCTTTTTATGTATGTGCAGCGATGGTGGATCTATGATCTAGTCTAGCTTTATATTTTTAATTTTAAATTAGAGAAAAAATTGCTGCTTCTCTATGTGGTCTGAATTCTAACTTTTTGCCACTAGATTGTGGGCATAATTGTGTTAAAAGTGAATACTTTACTGCCGATTTATCTTATAAACATAGGAGTAGTAATGTTTTGCATCTTGCTAGTCAATAAACTAAAACTTGAACGTCATGCAAATTAATTTAGGGTGAGACTTAGTTATTTTGGCCTTTGTTTTGGTTATATATTACTACTCCATATAAGTACCATTTCACTTCACAGCTGTAATAAAATCTGAAAATAAATGTGTATTTTAAAATAAGAAATTATCTTTGCGTGAAAATGTTCCCATAAAATACACATCAGATATTGGTATGTGGTCTTCACATTTCATATTTCAATCAGCGAATCATAGTATTCCATTCTCTTACACACTTTTATAACTACATGTAACTCTATTAAAAATGCAACAAATCAGAAAACATGTTTCAAATTATTGTTGAAATAATTTTGAAACGCATGGAAACTGCATCATTTTATAGAATTACAAGTTACAACAAATCAGACTAGAAAAACTGGATATATTATTAATTTGCCTTTCTTAAGTATGCTAAGTTAATCAAAATCCTAATTATGATTTCTCAATTATCAGTCGTTATCAGATGAGTAATCGTGCCTTAACATAAGAAAATTAAATTAATGTTTGCTACAAATCAAGTACTTAGCAAAATTAAATTAACAGCATTTCTGTTATAGTGGTATTAGAAGCAAAATTAAATCTAGAATGTGTTGGGTAGCATGCACTTTTGATTCCAACCAATTATAGCCGGCAACAAATTATGTCATTTTCCATACTAATTAAGTACTTTTTTGTTCCCTTAAAAGAGGACTAATTAAAAATGATCCAAAGTGTATTATAATGAAACTATCTCATAGTATTAAAATTCCAGCTGGGCGGTTACCGCAGCATCTTATTGCTGAAACTATCTCCCAAGAAATGTGCAATAAAGAGCATGACGATAGATGGCTAATTTCCCCCCTTTTATGTATTTGTTTTTGCATATATTAAATTGATTAGAAAGTCTATATAAATTTAGTGTAATTTGTATAGAAAAGCAAGAAAGAAGCAAACATGTCCAGCAAAATGGTAGGGATATTGTTTGCATTTGCAATGGGGTTTGCAGTATGGTGCTGCCTCAGTAATACTCCTAATACCAACATTCCTGATTGGAATGGTGACCAAATTGGAAAGGCTGGTAATTCCTCCACTGTGTCTATGTCTGTGTCTGTGTCTGTGTTTAAGGAGCAATATGGTGCTGTGGGTAATGTTATTCACAGGAAGATGTTTTTCTGAACGCCGCCGGTTGTGTCTTCTGCTGTGCTTCAACCTATGCCAAAAATGGGACTGCCTGATTCATCTCCATATCAACTATCTTCTTCTACTTAATATACTACTACTTCTATTTCATGCTTTCACATTTTCATCAAATGTCTAGTATTGTTATGTACTATGTTTCATGAATTTTCAAAGCTTATGTATTTGGATTGTTGGTTGATGCACCAAACTTATATAGTTATATTGCTTTCAAGTTGTGTCATTGAACCAATCCATAGTGAGTACAAAGTCATCTATCTAGCTAGTAAGGGTCTACTATGGTTCGGTTATACAAATGAGCTTCCCGTCACAGAAGTTTCATTTTAAAATCCAAGTTTGTGAGCCTCATGCGTTTTTCATAGAGACACACGAGACTCATGCGTCTTTGACTTAATTAGATTGTCTCAACCATTTTTTACTTAAATAGATTCAGGTGTCTATAAGCATTGATTAGGTAAGATACATGAGCCTCATGTGCCTCTCACAAACTTAGATTTTAAAAAAAGAACTTTCCAATCGGGAAGCTCATTTATATAACCGACCCAAAGTAGAATTTCGCCATCTTGAAACATACATCGATCAATGCATGTCACAAAATGTTTGAATTGAATATCAATATTGGTTACTCCAAAGGCTATCGTCAGAGCCCATCCACTGATGTTAAGACTGCAACAAAAAACATACAGATCTATAGCCGCGTTAACGGATCTAACAAACGAGAGCGAGAAAGAGAGACGAAGAAGTATACCAGATAGAAAGAGCATCAATTGTGACCTCTGCATTACCCATATTTCCAGCCAGAAGAATTAGCACAGTGTTGTAGCAGAACTCTAGGCTACAAATACGGCAAGAAACACACATTGTAAAAACACCATAATCAAATAAATATGTAGCGAAAACGGATATAAATCAAAGTCCAACCAGATCATCACACCAGATGATACAGAAAGCTTGATTGTACGTCCAAGATCCTTGGATGCCAATGCTGTGAACCCCTTCCACGTCTCTCTACAACCACCACCCGTGATGTACATGATCTGGCCTGCATTCGGTATCACATACGACAAAGCAGTAGACGCCATCACACCAGTAACACCAAACCCAAACTTCACAGACAAAAGCCACGAGAAGAAGATGTGTGCTAGCAACGACAGCACTGCAAAGAAAGAGAGAACAAAGTTCTTGCTCTGCGACTGCAGGAACGAGTTGCAGCTATACAGCACAGCGTACAAGAACGAGACAGCAACGAACCACAGAGCAAAATCCCCTGCCACATCAGCAATCCCATGATCCTGGCCTAATGTTTTCAAAATCCGCGCAGCAAATATAAACATTGGCGTCAAGAGGGCTGAGGCAACTAGCAATATGATGCATGATTGCTGAAGATACACGCCTGGCTTGTGATACTGTTTGGCGCCAAACGCTTGCCCACACAGCGTTCCTACCCCGTTAACCATGCCAAGCTGCAGAATCAGTGTTTATAAGAAGAAACACATGATTTTTTCACACATTATCTCATTTTATTGCCAAATTTGTGAGTGTACAGATAGTGCACCTGCGGAAGATGACAGTGAAGATGAGGGCGTATGCAGCAAGCTGCATGGAGCTAAAATGGCCAATAAAAGCTTGGCTGATTACATGGATTCCAAATGTTGAGAATGGTATTAAGATAGATGGACCCGCAACAACCCACAGTTTTTTTTGTCTCATTCCATATCTTATTCTTCAAAAACAACCAAGACTTTGCCTCGTGTTCTAGCAGATTTTGATGGATGCCGCCGCCTTCCATTTGATACTGATCAAACTCTTTCTGCAAAACATGGGTGTTTTTTTGCTTTTCAAGTTTACACTCATGATTCCACTAGCAAGTAACAAAGATATCTTCATATCAACCAGTTATTAACAAGGAGATTCAACTTAATTTTGTGATTTCATGAAATCATACAAGATGAGCTTGCTTCAATTTTTAGAGTTCCTTGCTGAAAAACACTCTTATAATTGAGTTGATATTTCACTTATTTCAAACTGATGAATCAGATTTCTAAAATGAACAAGGAGGTATGAAGCAACAGCAAAAAGGGAGGGCAGAATGTAGAATTTTTGTTGGGATCTAGTAAGATTAAAGTAATTCTCCTCCAATAATTTCTTGGCTGCATTACTCAAGATTAGAATACAATTTTCCATCTTTTCATTGTTCATACAATCATACTGGTATGCAAAACAACATAAGACTTGCCAATATAGACATTAACTGATTAACTGATGTTGTAATAACTAAGATGAAGAAATGGTTAGAATGATTCACCTGAGTTCCTTCTTATTCTTCTTCAATGCATTCTTTATGCTTTGAAAGAGACAAATACATATCTAGTTTTCTTTTTTAGTTTCATCTTATAATTTGAATATAAACGTGTAAAATCGTTTTGACTTTGGTCCCCACGTGCTTTACTGAAATCACAGGCTCTCATCATTCCAGATTTTATTTTATTTTGAGATTATGATCTTGATAGGCATACTTCTAATAATTGTGTAGGCCATACTTCACTGCTTGTATCGATTATCGAATTATCTGTGCCACAATTAGTTTGTGTGTTCACTGATATCTATGTAATGATTTCAATATTTTAATAATGTATTTATCATAAAATTATCTTGTTTTACAGTTTGGGTTTGCCTATTGTATCTGGACTTTTTTTTTTACTTCATTTGAGGGCGAAAGTGCTTGAGAGCACCCGCAACGCGGGCAGCCGGCGTTCCGCGTGCCGTTCCGCCGGAATGACTTTGCAGCGGAACGCATTGCGGAGCATAGTTTCGTCGAGGTTCCGTTCCCATGCCGTGCCGGGTGCCGACGGCACGACTCGCTGCACGGTCTGTGCCGCCACGCGCTTCGGCGACGTGGCTCTCCCCCGCGTCGTGCGTGACGCCCACTCGCCGGCCCGCGAGTGGGCGACGTCACGTGCTGACGCAATAATAATTTTTTAAAAAAAAAATCGATTTTATAAAAAAAAAGTAACAGTATTATTACCGTTTTTTTACCGTTTTTTAATTTTTTTTATTTTCTTATTCTATAAATACTCCTAATTCATCCTCATTTCACACTTATGGTGGCGTACATGACCGCCACAATGACGGACACTTCCCGCTTCTTGTACGCCCAATTCGCAGCCTGGTGGAACGGAATTGTGCATATGGCAGCACAACTTGGCCTTCCGACTCCCCCTCAACCTCGACCGCCTCCGGAAGATGATTAGCCGGCAGAGTAGTTTTTTTATTTTCACACGTTTAATTGTGTGTTTTTTATTGTGTGTTTTTTATTTTTTTAGGATTTTAATTGTGTGTTTTTTATTTTTTTTTAAGTTTAAGTTGTAATTTTTTTTAATGTTGTGTGTTTTTTAATAAAGTGTGTTTGTTTTATTAGAATTGGGTTGTAAATAAAAATAAGAAATGAAATTGAATGAATAGTAATTTAAGGAACGGTTAAGAACGGCTAAGGAACGGAGGTTTGCAGGTTCCGTTCCTTAGTTAAGGAATGGAGTAAAAAAGTACAGTGGGGCCCGCAAATAGTAGTTTAAGGAACGGTTTAGGAACAACGTTGTGGATGACCTGATGCCTTGATCACGTCACGACATCTGAATAATTAATTTATTTTAGATTTTACTACTTTTGTAATTATTATGATCTGGACGTCATGTTATTGATATGCATACTTGAAATAACTTTTTTGATAAACGTATGGCTCTGCTGATTCAGTTCATGGTCTCTGCGATAATTATTAAGTCATAAACTTTTTCTTTCCGTAAATTTCTTTCACTTTTGAAATTGAAATAGTATAATACTACTAGTATACTTTATCAGTCCCATAAAATTCAAAATCTTTCTATCTTAGTCTGAAAAATTAAATAGTCTTGTTTTTATTTAAAGTAATTTCCCTCTCTTTAATGAGGGGAACCTCATTCTACACTAAATCTCTATTTTTAATGAAATGGAGGGAAGTGCTTTTATCGTTTTTTATATATCAACATCTTTTAAATTTTAATTTGTTGTCAAAATTCTACTTTTCTAAAGTTTTAAATAGTTTAACTTGAATTTTATGATATGGAGTAGAATATAATCCAAATGCTACAAAAAGAAGTCTATGTATTCAGTCAATATCAATTAAGTAAACCTTATAGAAATAGGTTAGAGAAAGAAAGGGATTAATTATAGAGTCATGACCAATCACCATACATAAGTTTATGCAGACAGGGTACTCACATGGCCTCTATTAATTATTACCATTAATATCTGTTATTATTCTCTAATACAAACATGATGCACGCATAATCATATCGTAGTAGGAGTATAATTTAGCGGGTGCTACATTAATTATTCTTGTGAAAAAGCTAAATGTGACACGCATGTTTTTTTAAGTAACGGAGAAAGAAAAAAGACGTTCATAATGTCTTGGTGAATAATATGCTAACATCATTAAATGTTTTTCACAAATATGTTCTCAATCATAAAAGGTTTAGATATGATTATAATTTGGAATTAGATTTAATGCATTTAATTCGCATAAAAATTCTTTATGATGTTGGTGGTTGTAAAGTTAAAAGGGCATACACAATAGTGTCCCACCCCAAAATCTGTTAAAATTCATTTTCCCCTTGTCACATAACCATTTTAAATAACAGCCACAACACCTGTAATTGCACCAACTTCAAATTCAGCCAAGAAATTCGTCACAATTTATTTAAACTTTATATATAGAAAACAAATAACATCAATTTAAATAAAGTAGATAGATTTGCAAGCATATATGGCACCCTAGAAAATGTGCATCATCATTCACTCATTACTCATACATGGCCAAATATGACCCATCAAGATTTTTGGGTGGGCTAGGCCATATTTTTATAGACTCAGATGTCAGCTCTTACCCAATATATTTCTTTGGCGAAATTGTAATTATAGTCGTAAAAAATAAGTACTTCCTCAGCTCCATTCAAAATATTTACTATATTTTTTAATGGCTTTGGATTTTAAGTAAAATAGTTGAGTATAATAAAATAAAAAATGTGATTGAATATTTAATAAGAAGAGAGAATAGAGGAATTTGTTTTCAAATATGAAAAATAGTCATCTTAAATAAGATAAATTGAAAAGAAAAGTGAACCTCTTGAATTAATACCAAAATAAGGAGATAATCGAATAGTTGGTTTTTGTCTTGAAATGCTGACAATAATAAATGTTACTACTAATATTTATTGTATTTCCATTTTATGAAATAATGAAGCCATCCAAACATTCCAAACACTGTTGTTAACCATCAATCCACACTGTATTTTATATAGCCAGGACGATTCTCCTTCTTCCAAACCGAACCACGGCTACATTAAACGCTGCACCCCTGGAAAGATTCTGGCGTTAGTGTTTCCTAACGGCAATAAGCCAATAATTATACATCAATCATAACTGAAGCCTCTCTCAAACCAGAGACCGAGAGAGGGAGCTAATTCAATTCAAAGTAACGCTCTCTCATTTTTGAAGATAGGAAGAAGAAAACAAATCTATAAACCCTAAATTTTTCAATCAATCATATTCATCTCAATATTTTCATTGATTACTTGATTTATAGCTTACGCGTTGCGATTTGAAGATTATCGCGAAATGGGAAGCAAAAGGGAAGAGGTGAGAAACGAGAAAATTATCAGGGGTTTGATGAAGCTCCCTCCCAATCGCCGATGCATCAACTGCAACAGCTTGGTACTCTATTTTTCATTCGCATCACTATTTTTTTTTCCGATAGAAATGCGTGCCTTAATGCAGTATTTGGTGAATTTATAGCACCATTCGTTTCTTTTAATTAGAGCTCACTTGTTAGTTAAGCTTTGTGGTGAATTGGCTGTAAATGGTTTTCAGTGATTACCAGCTTTTCAATTGAATGTGCGGGGGTCTTGGAATCTCCGAAGATTTCGTTTTTGTTTTTCTTCTTTTCCAACAATTTTCAGTTAGTGAGAAGTTGGGACTATTGTGCCTACGTGAAGCTAGGTTCTTTTTAGGACAAAGCTCATTCTAGTTATGATTTTATTCCCTTGCGATTTATTCTTTTTCCTTTTTTAAATTGGTGAGTGCAGATGTTATCTTCGTTTAGTTAATTTCCAGCTTTTCATTCGATTGCACCTTTAATTGGAGTTTTTAGATTATCAAGTTTTTTCCATCAAGAATTTTATCAGTGAGAAGTTGGTAATCTTGCGCTTTCATAAAGCTAATCATTCTGGTTTAGTTTTTCATATCCTGGTTTGAAAATCTAGTCTCTTGAGAATTTTTTTTTTTCAATTTTGTGGCTGCAGGGTCCCCAATATGTGTGCACGAACTTTTGGACATTTATTTGTATGCCATGCAGTGGAGTGCAGTGAGTATTCGTCTTCTCATCCAAGTTTTCTTTATTTTACTATAAACTATAGATGGTAACAATGCTTAATAGTTTTGGTGCAGCTTTTCATTTAAGTGTAGGTTTATTAAAAGAGTTCGAACCTTTTAACTAATGTTGCTGAGTTTGTAAAATATACTAGTATTATTTTTCTCTTGGACTTCAAGAAATTGAGATTTTGGGGAGATACCTTTTGTAAAATTTGATGTATAGCTTGGAAAATAAATTTTGAGATAATTTACTTGATCCATTACTCTCTAGTCTGTAGCATGAACTATTATATTGTGATTAGGAACAGATATGTATTTTGAGACAACTAAACAAGACAGTTGATAATTGATATTAGGCCTGCGCGTTTTGGGTTTTTTTTGTTGACTATGTTTCAAAGCAAGCATGTACCGTGCTTGTCAATTTCTTATGTAATATTGATACTCTTATTTGTCTTATATCTTTGATGGTGCATGCTCATTCGGTTCTAGATTCATATTGACAAACCAGTATTTTTGAGTTGCAGCCGTGAGTTCACTCATCGTGTTAAGTCTGTTTCCATGGCTAAGTTTACTTCTCAAGAAGTGGATGAACTTCAGAAAGGTGGTAATCAGGTAAATGTGTCGGTAGATCTTTACCCGGTTCCAGTATTCCCCTTGATTTTAATTATGCTAATTTTTATTCCAGCGTGCACGGGAGTTATTTTTGAAAGCCTGGGACCCACAAAGCCAGAGGCTTCCAGATAATAGGTTTCAGTTCTATTACTTTATTTTTCATGTCTTTTACAAGAAAGAAAATATTCTTACATGTACATTTTTTGTCTTGCAGCAATCCTGATAGAGTTCGTGAGTTCATAAAGCATGTTTACGTGGACAAGAGATATGCTATTGAAAAGATGCCAGAAAAGCCTCCAAGAGATCCTCAGGTTGGACCTCTAGATGAGAATGATACTACTAAAAAACTCGATATTATATTTAGAGTACCATCTATTTACGTATTTGACATCAAAGTTGAATAATCATTAATTGATTTGTCAGACCATAAGAAGCCTTGAAGATGAGACGAGGCGAGCAAGCTCTTATCATTCTTTCTCTCAAAGTCCACCTTATGATTTTCAATATGAAGAAAGGCGTTATGGGAAGCCCATACCTTCACTTGGTAGAAAACCCGGTTCAGACCGCGGTCTTTACGATGGGAAGTTGTCTAGTTTCTCGAGTCCTGGTCAATCTAGTGATCTAGCATATGATGAGAGGTTTGCAAATGAGGGGTCTTGGCCTAGAATTTCAGATTATTCTGTCTCTAGTGGAGGCGATCCATTCAGATCTGATGTGCTCTCACCTAACTTCCAGAGAGAAACCTGGAGCCCCTTCAGTGAAAGCGAGACTTTAAGTAATTTCACCAATGTGGTGCACGGGCATCACACTTTTTTACATAGTTCAAAAGCACATGGTGGAAGTAGGAGAGTCGGGCATCCACAGGTAAGAAATGCATCGGACGGAATTATGACATTCTAGTAGGAGAGTATCCCTTCATTTTAGTGTGTCCCTGTCGCTGATAATCTTATGTAAATTGACAGCGCAGTCTTAATTAACTCAGTCCTTGATTGCAGTATTCTTATGTGCAGAGAACTTCATCTTTGGGAAGTATCGGATCATTTGATTCCATGTCCTTCAAATCTGTAAGCTCAGTGGCTGCTACTGAAGCCCAACTGTCTGTTGGGACATCCCAAGAAAAAGCTTCACCGCTTGTCTCTCTTCCTCAATCTTCAGCATCCAGTAGCTTCAATGGTTTAGACCTCTTCAATGAACCCTTTTCTCCACAAAACACCACTTCTCCTAAAACTGTTTGCAATTCACAATCACCAGAGACATTATTACCCCAACCCCTTGATTTGTTTCAGCAATCTCCTATATCTTCAGCTCCAACTCTCACAGAGCAGCAACCATCAGAAACTCTACGACATGCACCATTAGAATTCACGGGACTGCCTCAGCAACAACCAATTGCTGGCTTCGATGGCATGACTTCTGACGTGGTGATGGCACAGAAAGGAGCATGGGCAACTTTTGATTTATCTCAGAACTCATTGATTATGGGCAGTGAAAATTCTACCCCTGCTGCTGTGCCATCGTCTGATGGAAATAATCTGCTAGTTTTTAACCCTTTCTCACTTGATCATTGTGCATCTAATCAAAAGGACCCACCAAGTCTTGAACATAGTGCGTTGACACATGCACTCTGGCAGGACAGCCTACAAAATGCCGAAACCACCACAAATAACACTCAGGTTAGCATTATTTGTACAAGGTGATAAAGAACTTGAAGTTGTAAAATTCAAGTTTGTAGATTTTTTAGTGTACTTTTTGTATGCTGCAGGAATGGAATGCATTCGATGATTCTACTGGAAAACAACCAGTTGAATACAAACTAGAAGATAGAGGTCAAGCTCCAGTTCTATATGATTCAAATGATAATAGATCTCTTGGCAGTGGTGTGTATGAGGTTGGTGTCCCTTGCACTTTTGATGTAACTGATTCTCTTCTTGGGCTTATTTGCAAAATGTATCCTGCAGGCTCCGCCTAGCGATGGGAATTTTAGAACTTCATATGGGATCCAACCTCCTTCAACTAGTGTATCTTTGCATTCGAGTATGGCATTGCAGAGTTTCTCCTTTGTTCCGGAGGTTGATTTAATTATCTCTCTTTCTTATGTCTGATAGTCTCAACGGACACTCATTTTTATCTGAACTCAATGTGTTTCTTGTTACTCTTTTTTCTACTGTTGTTTTAGGCTGGAGTACATCCAGTTGCAACTGCCCATAGGCCTACAAATCCATTTGATTTTCCCTGTGATGCAGACTTGGCACCAACTAATATGGTATGTTCTATTTCTTGTTTTGTTTCTAGTGTTTCTGCATGCTCTCAAGGATTCTGACTGTATGACCTGTATTTAGACTCAATTCTGGGACATGAGCTCGTTGCAAGCAGCTCTTCCGATTAATCAGGGACTGGCTACTTATGTTAATGATGTGAATGAATCCTGGTTTCCCCAAAATACAGTTCCATATACCCCTGGTGCTGTTGCATTTGACCCTCCAAATGGTATTCTCATTTCTTTTGCATTGTTATTTTAAAACTTTCCTTTCCGATTGTACATCATACCAAACCTCTGCTTTTTCAGCAGGCTCTTTGGGGTATATAGTCGGGCAAGTGCCAACCACCCACATACCGTAAGTTTATCTTTAAACTCATATTAGGCTTTTGCTAAATCAATCTATTTGTGTCTCTTTCTTGCCACATGGATAAAATTGTGATAGGATTAAAATGAAGCAAGGTTTTGATGAAGTAATTATAATTTTTTTGTGATTCATGTCTTAATCTAGTAGTAGTCCATGAAACAACTAATTGCTACATCAGCTCTAGTAGATGGCCATCTTTTTTTCCCTTCATCTTCTCCAATCGTAATTAGTTGGCATGTTCTTGCAGGAGCAGTCCTGCTCAAGGCCCTGTTTCATCCACCGGGGGCAATCCTTTTGCATAGCGTTCTACCTTTCTGATATTGTTAGTATCATCATATCAAGATCTTTCTGGCCAATGTATTTAGTCTAGTTCCTTGGTTTTCATAGATAGACCCCCAGTTTTTCATGTTTCCAGTTTTTTCATGATTGTATTCTTTGAGGAATAAGACGAGAGAAAGCGTTTCGTTGGTTGTGATATATATGAAGCAAGTGCCTCGTCTTGGTACTTCTATGTTTGTAACTTGTAAGTATCGTTGAAGCTGAAATTGGATCGAAATATGTTTTTGCATGGAGATTTTACCCATCATTGATGTCTTTGTGGTATTAATATTAAGGAAACAAGCATTGTAATTCATTTTCACATATATATAGCGTTAATTAATTTCATTTTTGAGTTTATTTACTTTTTATTACTCCGTAATACTTAAAATTGCAACAAACTAGGGTTACTATACTCTTAGTCAAGCTATGCATACACCATAGACATAACTGTCTCCTTCGTCTCTGTAAACATGAATCACTGATTTCAAATTGCACTTTTTATGTATACATCATACACAACTGTCTACGTTACAATATTCACATAACATATCAATTTATGTCAATCCAAACTTCACCAGCTTTCTTCCAAACATAAAAACAAAACCATGTCCGTGCGTCCGGCAATGAAGTAGGATGAATTATTTGAATAAGGCTCAAGGATCAATACATACAGAAAGAAGAATTGCAGTATGCAATTGTTGTATCTATACACCACACTCGGACTGGTGCGGAAAACCATGCATCAAGCTCGTTCATCACTCATCAGAACTTGAGATATGCTCAATCAGAGTTATCCTTGCTAGCTTTAGCTTTTTCAATGGACTCCATTGTCTCTTCGAAAGATTTCTGCAATTCAAGAATCTTCAATAGATTAAAACGTAGAGATATATCTTACATTGATGATGTTATTTAACATTGAGCGAGAAATGGAAAGAGAAGCATGGAAGCAAAGGATAAAAGTAGAGAGTTTACCCCCGTATTTTGCATCTTCCATAGTGCCTTGCCGCTAGCATCAATGATATACATCCCACCTAACAAGATACTGGTGCAGAGATTATGTGAGTGAGTAGAGAAAGCCAAATAAATGACCACATACATAAATGCACGCTGAGATATGAGTTTATCCAAGAAATCGATTTGTGATCGGAAATTTATAGTGTAAAACTTACTGCATATAACCATCTTTGATACATTTGAACAAGAAGCACAAGATAGGGCACAAAAGCAACATATACTACTAAATTCTCTACATATACCGTATATAGGAGAGAAAATTAGGAATGGCCCTAGAAATACCACTGAAATGAGACTCAACGAACACAGTACCTAAGCAAAATACTGTGGTTTATTTAAGCTTTAAGCAGAAATTGCTTTGACAGAGCACAGACCTAGCATCTCGCCTAAGGGCGTCATTCTCATCATCATCGTTGCTACAATACAACATTCACTACACCATTATTTGCTTCATTATTTAAGCCCAACTTGGTTTTAGTTTGGGGACAGAACATCAGCCCCATGATCTATTAGATGTTGAAAAGTCCTCAGAAAGTTATTTATAATCTCAAGAGTTCACAATGTAGTTTTTCTAAGTTGCTATCACCGATGATCTGTCTGATCTACCTCTAAAGTCTTTTTGTTGTCTCATAAAACTAACTAAATGTGACAATTCAATCCAAAAACCAAGCATCTAGAATATCATCTCAAGAATTAATCAGAAGGAATACATCTGGTGATCCGGGTTTTGGACTTGCCAAGTTTGATCTTTTTTGCTTCATCAACTTCTAAAGTAACCATTTTACCCCAATTAGCAAAATTGGCTCAAACTTAAACATCAATCCAAATTCCAGATTTCCAAATTCTTCTCTTGAAATTTGGATCTCTCAATAGAATCTCAACAATCACTTCAATCGTGTCATTAACAATGAAATCATACAGAGTAGCTAACAATTAGCCCAAACTAACCAAAAAATTAAGAAAGACGAAAAGAATTTAATTTAATCACCTGAAAAGAGAGGCATTGAGAAGAAAACTTTTTGTGGTGAGATACCGAAGCCCCATCTCAAATCTCACGAAACCGCCGCCGCCTCTTCTCGCCGAACCACTATACCTATTAGCATAAGGATCTCTATAGCTATGGCCGCCGCCGCCGCTGCCGTAGTGGTAATCATATCGCTTACTTTGATTTGGATTAGGGCCGTACGCGTTTCTTCTGAGATTGTAATCGGCGCGCTTGCGATCATCGATGAGAGTCTCATAGGCCTCCGACAGCTGCTTGAATTTGACGGTGGCGGACTCTTTCAAGCTCTTGGGAGATTGAGAGTGTTTGTCGGGGTGAAATTCCATTGCCAATTTGCGGAAAGCTTGCTTGATCTCTTCCTTGCTCGCGCTCTTATGAACCCCCAAAATCTTGTAATGGTCCATTGCAGAAAGCCTGAAATGATTTATCAGATTCGTTGATTTTGTTGTTTGTGGGAGTAGAACATCCGCCGCCGTTTAATACAGCCGGTGAAAAAGGGGCGCGGAAGGGAGCGGCCATGCTGCTGCCGTGGCGCCAAGACAGCCGTAAAGCATAGTTTCCGCTTTTAATGTGTTTTTTTTTTCTTTTCTTTTGATTGATGATTTGATCTCTTTATACGGTTGGATAAATTAAGTAAGTTAAGTAATTAATAACTAAAAAATACCTGGAAATGATAGTCCTTCCATTATATACATGATAAACTTTCACAAAATTTGTGTGCAAGACCTCAAATATTAGTTATACCTAGGTAAGATTTATATTTCATTCGTCCTAAAACAAGTTTTCTTAAGTAAGTTAAGTAATTAATAACTAAAAAATACCTGGAAATGATAGTCCTTCATTATATACATGATAAACTTTCACAAAATTTGTGTGCAAGACCTCAAATATTAGTTATACCTAGGTAAGATTTATATTTCATTCGTCCTAAAACAAGTTTTCTTAAGTAAGTTAAGTAATTAATAACTAAAAAATACCTACAAATGATAGTCCTTCATTATATACATGATAAACTTTCACAAAATTTGTGTGCAAGACCTCAAATATTAGTTACACCTAGGTAAGATTTATATTTCATCCGTCCTAAAACAAGTTTTCTTAAGTAAGTTAAGTAATTAATAACTAAAAAATACCTGGAAATGATAGTCCTTCATTATATACATGATAAACTTTCACAAAATTTGTGTGCAAGACCTCAAATATTAGTTACACCTAGGTAAGATTTATATTTCATCCGTCCTAAAACAAGTTTTCTTAAGTAAGTTAAGTAATTAATAACTAAAAAATACCTGGAAATGATAGTCCTTCATTATATACATGATAAACTTTCACAAAATTTGTGTGCAAGACCTCAAATATTAGTTACACCTAGGTAAGATTTATATTTCATCCGTCCTAAAACAAGTTTTCTTTATTTATTTTGATATGTTTCACAAAATTAGTCCACTTTTATTTTTGAAAAAAAAATTCTTTCCTAAGAGGTGAATCATATTCTCCATTAGAGCATCTCCAATGCACGCATGTCCCATTCGGACATCCACTAGAACTTCCCAAAAACACCTTCTGCCACGTCACTAGGACTTCACATCCCACTGCCACGTCACTAGGACATCCCCTTCACAATCCGCCCTTCCCATCGCACTTCCCACTAGGACTTCCCGCAATAAAAAAAATCACAAATTCACAAATAAAGCAATTTACGTTTACGGAAATAAAATTTCAACACGAATACGAATGGAAAAAATTATCAACTTCATTAAAAAAAACATACATGATTTGAAAAAAAAATTACATAGTAATAAAATAAAAAAAGTAATAACATCAACATCAACCCCTCCGCGTCCAAACCTCTTCGATAATATCGTGCTGAAGTCGAACATGGGCATCTGTTTGCCGCATGTCGGCAAAATGCATGCATCCGCTCGACCTCTCCATGAGGTACCCCCATATTCACATTCGCGGTGGCCACGCCGTGACTTGGACCTGCACCCGTATCATCTTCATTGGTCCACTGAGTCAGTTCCGCAACTTCATTTTCGACAATCATGTTGTGCATTATGATACATGCGTACATGACATCGCCGATGTTGGGAATATACCACTGCCGTGCAGGACCCTTTACTACCGCCCATCGACTCTGGAGCACACCAAATGCCCGCTCCACATCCTTGCACGCTGCTTCCTGACGGCTCGCAAAGTATGACTTCTTTTGTCCGAGTGGATGCTTGATTGTCTTCACAAAGACGGGCCAGTTTGGGTATAACCCATCCGCCAAATAGTATCTCATATTGTGCTGGTTGCCGTTGGCGACGAAACTGATGGTGGGACCAATGCCATTGCACTGAGCGTTGAACAGGGGCGACGACTGGAGAACGTTGATGTCGTTGTTCGACCCGGCGACTCCAAAATAAGCATGCCATATCCACAGCCGGTAGTCAGCTACAGCTTCAAGGATCATCGTGGGATGCTTGGCTTTGAAGCCGGTAGTGTACATCCCCTTCCAGGCGGCGGGGCAGTTCTTCCACTCCCAATGCATACAATCTATGCTGCCCAACATCCCAGGGAACCCGTGCACCGACCCATGCATATCTATCAGCCTCTGGCAGTCTTCGGGGCTCGGACTCCAAAGATACCGCTCCCCGAATATCGCTCTCACGCCCGCGCAAAAATTCTGCAGACACTCGACGGCTGTCGACTCGCCAATGTGGAGGTACTCGTCGAACATGTCGGTCGCGCCTCCGTACGCCAGTTGTCTGATTGCGTCAGTGCACTTCTGTAAGGGCGTGAGTCCAGGTTTGCCAACTGCATCCTCCCTGATCCTAAAATACAAGTATCTTCTCTCTAAAGCATCCCCATAAACAACGGACGATGCATCCTAAAACGTCGCCTGAATAAGGCATCCCCAAAACGCGGCTGCAGAGCGAAGTAGTCCTGATACAACCGAATATGTGCAGCAATGTGGTCACGGGGTATTGTAGTTCGACGACGGATCGGCCGATGTACCGCCGCCTGCTGCCGCCGCTGCTCCCTCTGGTGTAGCAGCCTATCTATCTCACCTTCCACAGCGACCTCCAATTCATCCTCGCTATCACTGTCACTAGCCATTCTAGATATACTTGAAAATAGAGATGTAGAGAGAGAAACTTGTTAACACAAGTGGTGCGAATAAAATGAAGTTCAACGAGCTGTATATATAGAGTTTTAAAAAAAAATTAAATACCGGATGTCCGACCCGGACGTCCGACCCACGCCACAATGGCGGATGTCCGCCCGCCTATCGCCCGCACGTCCGAGGACATCCGACGTCCTTACGGGACGTCCGTATCCGAGTTGAAACGCCACAATGGCGGACGTCCCGGTCGCCCGTCGCGGATGTCCGACCGGACGTCCGCCATTGGAGATGCTCTTAGGGCATCCACAATGGGACGCCCGATGGCACGCCCAATGCGTGCCATCGTCCACGGGCGCCATCATCCGCCCCATTGTGGGTGCCCGCCATCGTCCGCGCCCTACGCCCACGCCCGATGCATCGTCCGCGGTTGAAGCGCGAACGATGGCCAATCGTCCGCGCCATCATCCGCGCCATTGTGGGATCGGCGGACGATGGGCGCGGACGATAGGCCATCGTCCGCGCCATCGGGCGCCCCATTGCGGGATCGGCGGACGATGGTCGCGGACGATGACATCGGGTACTACTTGGCCGATGGCATATACCCACGGTGACCTGTTTTTCTGAAGACGATCAGCTGCCCAATGGGTGAGAAGAGGGTTTTATTTGCGCAAAAGCAGGAGTCGGCGCGGAAGGATGTCGAGCGGACATTTGGTGTGCTCCGATCACGGTGGGCCGTTGTGAGAGGGTCGGCTCGTCTTTGGTTCAAGGAAATCATTATCGATGTCATGTATGCGTGCATTATCATGCACAACATGATAGTCGAGCATGAAGGTGGGAGCATCACCGAGTGGAACCGAGTCCCCCGCTAGAGGATTGCCGTCGGGCTTCGACGAGGTTCTAGCTAGACAGGCCTCAATGCGCAACCAACAAGACCATGCGCAACTCATGAACGACATGATTGAAGAAGTGTGGGCTGTAACCGCCGTCGTTGAGTTTGCGTATTTTTTTTAATTCGTATTGTAACGTATTAATTTTTAAATATGAAATGAAGTTTTTTCCCAATTTTTTGTTATTTAAATATTCAAATAAAATAAAATGCATAGGGCGCGCCTTAGGCGCCCCATTGTAAGTGGGGGTCGGAGGATAAAACTGTTGACGTGGCGCGCCATAGGGCGCCCCATTGTGGATGCCCTTAATAATATTTCAATCATTTTTTTATCTTTCTTCTAATTTTGCCAGCTTTGTGTTAAAATTCTAATCATTCCCAAAGTCTCTATTTTTAGAGGACATGTGGAATAAATGAAGAAAGGTTTTACTACTCCTTCAATAAATTTGTAGTGTACCACTTTTTAAAATGTCACAGTTTCTTTATAGCATATAAGGAGAATTTTGTATAATATATATAGCTCAAATGTGGTTTAACTAGCCTTAACTAATGATAATCATCCTATTATTAACCTTCAACTATTTTCGCATTTCATGTTGTTCTTTTTTGCGTGTAGCTAAATGATCTCATTTTCTAGCAGTAGTAGAGGCATTTTTAGTTTCTGGCCCATCAGTATTATGCAAGATAACATAGCTCAATATTGAAATGTTACATTGATGTCCCATTGCTGTTCTTGGGTTAAAATTTTCATCCACACTTGAAAACTGTAGTTACTTTATAACACAGCATCTTATGCCACATTTTGCCACACACACCAAACACACATAATTTTAAGAGAAAACATAATCAAGACTAGAGATAGCTGTGTTTTGTGGAGCTGTCCATCAACTACCACCCATTTCTTCATGAGCAGTTTGTATCATAAGTAGCAAGCCCCTGCAGCTCTGGCCCTTCCAGGCGAGGGTTGTTCTCAAAGCTGCAATATTCAAATTACGTGTCCCTTAGAGAGAGCGAGAGAAAAGAGAGATCTGAATTGAAGCAGAAACTCAATCAACAATCTTACTTGTTTGAGGGGATGTGCTCAAATGAACCACTGGTAGGTATAGTGCCACACAAATTGTTATTTGAAACATCCCTGAACCAGATGCAAATAAATACTT
Organism: Salvia splendens; assembly: GCF_004379255.2. NCBI lineage: Eukaryota > Viridiplantae > Streptophyta > Magnoliopsida > Lamiales > Lamiaceae > Salvia > Salvia splendens. Next base: position 11,964,972 of record NC_056040.1, read on the forward strand.
ATGAACTCTCGTCATCTAACATTCTAGGAGGTATGGAGGTGATCAAACTCAGGTACTTACACAACTTTCAATGAAGAAATACCAGTAAGAACCCTTGGGATCGGCCCATTTAGTCGATTATCATTGAGACGCCTGCAAAAAACCAAAAGCTTACTCCATTTGCAGTTCCTCGAGCCATTTGCACATTTATGTCTAAAAAATAGGGGTAGGCACTAGGCAGCTAGTGCTAAAGATGGAAACACAAAAACAACATACAGACAAACCAATTCACACAAAGAGGCAATAAATGATCATGTAAAGAAGATTACAAAAAAACGAGGGATTTCAAGTTTCCGAGTGATGGAGGTATTTTTCCGGATATGTTGTTGTTGTATAGATCCAAGCTAATCAGGCTCTTCAAGTTACCAAGCTCAGTCGGGATTGTCCCTTGAATGTTATTTTTGTAAAGCTCCCTGCACAATGAAGTGTCCGTTTAGTATGCTATATGCCAAGGTAAACTACTGATGTGTGGTGGGGAGAAACGCAAGTGTCGCAAACAAGATTTCAACAATGAGTGAAGTCACAAAGAAACTTTTTTCAGTGACAAAACTAGTTATCAATCAATGCTCGTCTGATCAAAATCAGACATTTACATAATATACTCACAGATACTGAAGATGCTCAAGTTTCCCAAGCTCAGGCACTAGATGACCAGACAAATTCGAGTTACCAAGGTCCCTATCAAAAAAATGAAGGCATGTTAATAAGTTTGAGAAACACAAGCATCGCAAACGCAGAGCAACCAGAAATGTAACAAGTCAGTTAGTACTTAGTAATACTGCAAAAAGATCAATCAAAAGGAAAGTTATTCTACATTGTGAAACATCTAATCGCCTACATATCAACAATGCACCACAAAAGCATCGTCAAATATAGTATTGTTTCCGCCACATAAATGTGTCAATCTATGTAGATAACAATACCTTTTCGAAATCAGAATGAATTTACGTAATCTCATTAAAAACAACAATTTGGAGATCATATCAATATAGCATTACTAGCCCTACCAGCTTTTTGCTAAAAATCAAAACACAATTTGGTGTTTCAAATGCCTCTGAAGGAACAAACAAACCTTCAAAGAGGGAACTTAATATAAAGCACATGAAAACAATATGGAATAATTGATGATTACCACAGTTTGATTCAGGCATCAACAGCTCAGAATTTTCAATTACAACTGCAGCAATTAACTGAAATCGCTGCAGCTGGTAGATTAACCGCTACTTAGGCACTTAATCACAAAAAAAATATGCAAGTGTACACGAGCAAATCTACAGAGAATTGCGTAATTCATTAGCATAAGAGATCGATAGATACAGATACATACACGCGGGTGACGCGGTCATCTTCATTGCAGGTGACGTGGAACCAGGTGCAAGGGCTCACGAGGTTCGGATCCCAGTTCTCGAGCACCTTATCCGGGTCAGTCAAGCTCTGGCGAAACGCGTTGAGCGCGTCGACCTCGGAAGTCCCACGCGCCGCCGGCACTGACGAAACGACGGTTAGGCAAATGATTAGCAGCAATTCAATGGTAGCCATAACTCTTGGCTTAGTGATTACGCTGTGCTTGTTAGCGGAATTGATTGATGAAATGCTTCAGAAGATAAAGAAGAATTGGATTCTCGACGAATCGCAAACAACAATCAGTAAAAATCGATTCTATATGAGTTGTTTTTATTATAAAATATAAGTCTTTTTTTCTATTTAATTACTACTATATACTTATACTCTCTCTTTTTTGGTTGTTATTTATTGCATGAGACTTCGTTTCATATAATTAAACTACTACACAAGTCAAACTTGTTTTTTTGGCAAAATGTAGTAAATTACACTCCTAACTACTTTGTATTCAATTTTATAGAATATAAATAGAAAAAATTGGTAAAGTATGGTTCAATAATTATATACTATATACATATAGTTATAAAAAAATATACTATAAGATTAGAGCTTTAGTAAAGTATAAGACTGACTTATTAAAACAAAAAAATGGATTTATATTATAGACATCTTGAATGAAAAAAATGTAGTATCATTATTTGGAAAATAAATTTATGATGCATTTTTTTATTTGAATTTGAACATTGGATGTCATCACTTGATCAACAGTCATAAATGATGGCTGTAACTATTCATTAATTGGAACTTCAACTAATAGTAGTTGACTCGATTTATTTGATTCGGAGAATGAACCACATTAGTTATTAGGCAATTCACGAGGCTGTTATTGAATTCGTTTACTCTATTCATTATTTATGACTCGTAATAATTTTGCCACATTTTTATTTAAAAAATAATATTCACAGTTCAATTTTCTTAACTATTACATATTTCATTAAAAAAAATTTGTTTATATAAAAATTAAAATTAAAATTTTAAGTATATTCAAATTAAATTATAAAGTATTAAATAATTTTGTATATATGTGGATTTAAATTATTATATTAAGAAATAAAGAAAAAGGCGACAAAACAAATAAAAAAATGAGATAGTTGGATTTAGAATCTTAACCTCTCCATATTAACAAACCAAACTTACCATAAGTTTAAACATTGATTTTGTAATTAAACTCAATAAATTTATACATAATAAAATATAATAAAAGTTGCACTTAAATGCAAAACCAATATCCAACATCAAACTCATAATCAATGTTGGATGTAAGAAAACTATCTAGAGAGGGTCTCTCCAGGCAATGACAAATATACTACTCTAATGTAAAGAATTACTATCATAAAATACAACAATCCTTTATAAATTCACGAATTCGCCTAAGTATGAGTCATGGTGCAGTTCTAGACTTCTAGTAATTGTTTGGAGTCTTTTTAAAAAGTAGATTTTTTTACATAAAAATCAAATTTTCTGTATATTTTAAAATAAATTTATATAACTAAATTTAAGTTTACTATAATTTAGTAATTCTTTAAAATTATGTTAAATAATGCCCACTCGCACACAGAGAGTGGTCATCACATTGCCCCCATTGGCCACGAGAGGAGGGTGCATGGCGTGACATTATGCCCCCTCATCATGTCAACAAGCGACGTTTATCCCGCTAAACGGACTTCAACGCGTTCTGCTAAAAGTACTTCCCCTCGAAATGTAATGAGGAGAAGTCCTTACTATCTCTCCATTCATGATATATATATATATATATATATATATATATATATATATATATATATATATATATATATATATAGGGTTGTGATCAATTGAGATTTTTTAGCCTAATTGAGAATTGAGATGCATTATAAGCCACTCATTTTTATTAAATGAGTGGTCCAAAATTTGCCACATGGAAAATATTTTTACATTAATTAATTGTGAAAGGGCATATTTGTAATTTCATCATATATTTTATTTAATAAATATTTTTTTATTTTTTTAACAAAAATTATTTTTTTTCAATTTTTTTTTTATTTTTTATTTATTTTTTATTTTTTTTTTGTCAACTACATATACAATTCATGTCAACTACACACATGTAATGTCAACTACATATACAATTCATGTCAACTACACACATATAATGTCAACTACATATACAATTCATGTCAACTACACATATATAATGTCAATTATAAGCTGTTGACATTTGATGTGCAGAGCTATTGGCATTTGATGTGCAGACTACACATCGTAGTTGACATAATGTCTCAATAGTTGACATCGCGCTAAAATTTAAAAAAAATTTAAAAAAAATTAAAAAAAATTAAAAAAATTAAAAAAATTAAATTTTTTTTAGTTGTTGACATTTTAATACGAGTTGTTGACATTTGATATTCTGGCTATTGAAATGAAATGACGATAATACTCCTTAATTGACATAATCTACTTGCAGTTGACATTTCAAAATGAGTGGCTGAAAATGCATCTCAATTCTCAATTAAGCTAAAAAATCTCAACCTAACAAGACCATATATATATATATATATATGGTAGTGATCAATATATAACTAATCTTAAGTGTATAACTAGAGAACAAATCTCAGCCACACATTTTAATACTCCAAATTAATCCTATGGCTTAAACAAACTTTCAAATTTTTATGAAAAAAAACTTGTCCAGGGGCATTTTGGGAATTCAATACATCAATGTGAATTCATGAATAACATATAATCACCGTGAATCCAATCTTACGAAAGTCATGCGCCGCGCTAGCTGTCTCTGTGGCGGAGCTGCCGCAGGCTCCGCCGCCGTCGGTGATCTCGTCGACTTCTTCGGCTCCGGCGCTGTATGCTGGAGCAATTATGCATTATATATTTTCTAAGTGGAGATAACATTTTTTCTTTCCGCTTTCGCTCGGCTTTAGCTCGAAAATGATTTAAGTAAAAAAAATTAATTAGTAATTTCTACCGAAATGGATTGGGATTGAAAATTATTCAAGGATTCTAATATCAGTTTAGGATTTTCTTCCTATGTACTAGTTGAATTAGGTATATGGCTGGTGTAATTCTCCAAAAATAATTATAACTTGATCAGAAATTGGATGCTTAGATGTATGTCTGAGTTGATGAATCCATAACCTTGATAAGAGAAGTGCATGCTAAAAGAGCCGTGGTGTTTCTCAATGGAGAAATTGTCAAATTGAAGTGGATTTTGAATACTTCACTCTTGTTTACAAAACAAATCACTCTTGTTTACAAAACACATCACTCTTACTCAGATTTTACTTCACTCTTGTTCACAAAACACATCACTCTTACTCAGATTTTACTTCACTCTTGTTCACAAAACACATCACTCTTACTCAGATTTTACTTCACTCTTGTTCACAAAATACATCACTCTTACTCAGATTTTACTTCACTCTTGTTTACAAAACACATCACTCTTTGCTTGGTAAACAAGTCTCCTCAAATTGCGTTTTGTGAGGGCTGTGGAACCCAACACTTTCGATGTGGTTTACATTAATTGTTAAGTAAACCAGTCATATGAGCTTATGCAGGAGCTTCTTTGTTCTCATGAATTCGTGTGTGCTAGTGTTTTAATTATTTTAGGTAAAGCATGCATGCAAGAAGAACATGCGATGATAAATTTATAAATTCACTGTAGATCAAGTGATCAACTTTATAAGAAAGTTTCTGAAATTGATCACCCGAACTTTGTGCATGGTAACCTTAATTCATTGGCACTGGGTAGCTTGATATAGCTTTTAATTGAATCAACTCGCAAGATCTCACTGTTGTTTAGTGCTAAGCTCCAGTCTAAACAGTCATCCAAACCACAAAGAGGTTGTTTCCTACCATACCTTTATTGTCTAATGACATCATTTTACATCACTCTTACTCAGGTTTTACTTCACTCTTGTTCATAAAACACATCACTCTTACTCAGGTTTTACTTCACTCTTGTTCACAAAACACATCACTCTTACTCAGATTTTACTTCACTCTTGTTCACAAAACACATCACTCTTACTCAGATTTTACTTCACTCTTGTTCACAAAACACATCACTCTTACTCAGATTTTACTTCACTCTTGTTTACAAAACACATCACTCTTACTCAGATTTTACTTCACTCTTATTCACAAAACACATCACTCTTACTCAGATTTTACTTCACTCTTGTTCACAAAACACATCACTCGTAGCATGACTTTACTTCACTCTTGTTTACAAAACACATCACTCTTATTGTGATTTTACTTCACTCTTGTTTACAAAACACATCACTCTTATAGTATAAACAACAACAACAAAATAAGTAATGAAATCAATATAATAATAACATCAAAATTGGTAAGAGCTTACGGGCAATATGATTTGGAGAAAATGGCAATTTTATACTACTTATCCTAATTAACATCAAATGCACAGTATGAATATCTAATAGTGTGATACACACTGTTAGAAGTCACACATAAAAATGTCGAATGAATATTACAAACCGAAAAAGAATTTCAAAAACCCCAACACAGCAATTCAACTGATCCAAACCCCCAAACACCGCAAATCAATATATATTACATACACACTCCGCCATAGCCTAGAAAGGAAAATAAAAACTCAGGTCCTGAGCGCCGCGCCGAAGACGAACGAAGCTACGGCTACGGCGACGGCGACGGCGAGCGACGGAAGCCAGCGCCGGTGCGGGACCTTCCTGCGCGGCTGAGCTACCGATGAGAGCGAAGACTGTTTCGGCAACCGCCATTGTCGCCACCAAAACTCTCTTCTGCGACACCGCCAACTGCGACGAGAAGAGGAGAAGAGAGAAGGAGAGAAGAAGACGCGACACGGTTTGAATTCAATTTTCAAAATTGGATTTAATTCGCTGTGCAATGACCAAAATACCCCTGACTTGTTATTATGGAGTAAATTTGTGATTGAGGGAGCTAATATCTCATTAAATTCGAAAATTAATATTAGCCCTTGATTTTTTTGATCTTGTGGCTATGATTTGTTCTCTAGTTATTTGCTTAAGGAGTGTTTGGCATAGATCACTACCCTATATATATATATATAGAGGGATGTATTCATTTCCTTTTTCTATATTTCCTCATTTTTCCTTTTAATATCAGCCATTAGATTAGAGAAATGGACGGTCAAGATCAACATTGGGTAATTAATCCCGTGTTGCATTATTTGTCTTATTTTGTGCATTATGAGGGTACAATAGTAATCTAATAATGGTTGGCAACCGCTACGAATAATGCACCACATGATCACGAGTAATGCATATAATTGCCTATATAATGCACAATATGTGAACTGCAATGCATACGAACAAGATGTGATGTGTTATGGTGTTTGACACACGTTTCTTGTTTCCCCTAAGGGTTTAATAAGCTTAGGGGCTAGGGTATAGTATGTAGACATGTATGTAATCTTCACATGGTAACGAGTAATGGATATAATTGACTATATAATGCACAATTTGTGAACTGCAATGCATACGAACAAGATGTGTTGTGTTATGATGTTTGACACACGTTTCTTGTTTCCCCTAAGGCTTTAATAAGCTTAGGGGCTAGGGTATAGTACGTACGCATTAATAACAAATTATAAAACGATACGAATAATTCACCAAATTGTCACGAGTAATGGATGTTATTAACTATATAATGCACAATATGTGAACTGCAATGCATACGAATAAGATGTACCATGTTATGATGTTTGACACACGTTTCTTGTTTGCCCTAAGGGTTTAATAAGCTTAGGGGCTAGAGTATAGTACGTAGACATTACTAAATGCACGTATGTAATCTTCAATCCGTTGATTAACCCATATACACAATACCTCTAATAATGCATAATATACTGAGATAATGACAATTAACAGCTACATAATGCACTACCTAAACCAAATAATGCACATACGTATATTCCAATAACAACAATTTGTTAGTAATGTCTACGTACTATACCCTAGCCCCTAAGCTTATTAAACCCTTAGGGGAAACAAGAAACGTGTGTCAAACATCATAACATGGTACATCTTATTCGTATGCATTGCAGTTCACATATTGTGCATTATATAGTTAATAACACCCATTACTCGTGACAATTTGGTGAATTATTCGTATCGTTTAATAATTTGTTATTAATGCGTACGTACTATACCCTAGCCCCTAAACTTATTAAACCCTTAGGGGAAACAAGAAACGTATGTCAAACATCATAACACAGCACATCTTGTTCGTATGCATTGCAGTTCACAAATTGTGCATTATATAGTCAATTATGTCCATTACTCGTTACCATGTGAAGATTACATACGTGTCTACGTACTATACCCTAGCCCCTAAGCTTATTAAACCCTTAGGGGAAACAAGAAACGTGTGTCCAAACATCATAACATGGTACATCTTATTCGTATGCATTGCAGTTCACATATTGTGCATTATATAGTCAATTATATGCATTACTCGTGACCATGTGGTGCATTATTCGCAGATACCAAAATGTGGCAGTTACTTTTCCGTCAAATGTCAATAATAACCCTGTAATACATACAACCACCTTCTATAATGCAACACGGAACCAGTTTTATAGAATCAATCTGATCCGTTGATGCCTTAGATCTAATGCGTAATATTAAGAAGGAAAAAGGATCTAAGATGTGAAAAGGAGAATAACGCTCCCATATATATATATATATATATATATATATATATATATATATATATATATATATATATATATATATATATATATATATATATATATATGGTTGTCTTATATACAAAACAATCTAAAGTGTATAACCTAGAACTACATTTCATCCATTGGATGAGGAAAAAGGATGGTCAAGATCAAATTTCATACATAATCACAATGCATCGGTTATAACCACCCCACTAACCACCCCACTAATCATGTTTTCAATTCAAATTTGGTCTTGGTTCAACATTTAAGATTGGTTCTACATTTAAGAATGGTTCTATCTTGATCACAACCCTATATATATATATATATAGGGATATGATCAAATAAGTATGTGTTTAAATCCAGAAATGCAGACCAAATCTTGGCCCTAGGATTAGATGATCTAATGGTCAATAATTAACCAAAAACACGGAAGGTCATAATTAAACAATTTTAGGTCATATTATAATATTTGGGTTTAATGTCATGCTAAGATCGTTTTAGGTCATGCTTTGTTAGCATGACCTAAAAATTACCTAATTATGACCTAAAAGTGACCTAATTATGATATTGTTCTGCGTTTCTGTATTTAAATCTAGTTTTGCATAGATCAAAACCCTATATATATATATATATATATATATATATAAAAGCTTGATGTAGTTGTAAAAATTATTTGACTTTGAAGATAGCAATTTGATTAAAATTTTACTAAAATTATTACTCCATTTAATAGAAAAATGTGCTTTTATGAGACTCACTAACTTTAGAAGGTGTTTAGCATTTCAATGGCCTATTTTGAATGTTGATGATTGTTGATCTAAATTTGATTGGCAACACATCAACCGCATAACAACGATGTTATTATAATTGCTCTCATGACCTACATTAATATAGTAATAGTTTATGCACATATTTCATTAAATACGTAAATTTGAGCATATATAAAAAGGTCCATGACCATAATATGATATGTTTGCCTTAATTTATAAATAGTCCGAGTAAATCTTTTAGGTTCCGTCCGGTAGGATAATAGATGGATCCAAAATAGAAAAGTTATCTTCGGTAATAGAGTGAACTGCACCAAAGGGCCCTAACTTTTCGCCTTGTAACATCAGAGGCCCCTAACTTTTAAAAATACCACCACAGGGATCTGACAAAACATATAATCACAAATCGTGTTTTTTCGGACCATTAGACCCTCAAGGGCAAAATCGGGCTTTTGCATGGTCGTCAGTGCTGTGTCAGCTGCAACACTGTTGACGGGACATCGAATTGCAATTGGTGTGACAGGTTGCATTGCTTGTTGTCCCCTATTATTTTCACACGCATGAATTGCAATCGGACCTGCATTGAAATTTCACAAATTTTTGCCATTCCAAAACATTTAGCCAGGCTTCTCTATATTTTTTCCCTCCAATTCCACCTTCACTTCATCAATTTGCCATTTCGCCAAAATAATTAGCCTCTGCCTATCGCCTCTGCCTTTCACGCCATTTTAATCATTTTCATCAATGGCTCCAAAACGGAGACGAAGTGCTGCTGGAGCGTCCTCCGCTCGTAGTTCTTCTAGGCGAAAAAAGAAGCCGGCGACGCCATCGTCTTCGTCACAATCACCTCCGGCATCACCTAGACACAGTAGAAGGGGTCGGGGACCGGAGATAATCGACGTAGACCCAGAAACGTGGAGCATTCGCGATCCTCTGCTTGATTTCTTCATCACGGAGGGTCAATCTTCGAAATCAATGGAAAGAAGAAGTATGTTGGGGGGCAATTGACATTCTTTGAATATTGCTGGATTCGTCAGTTCGATTTCGTAGATCTGGCAGGCATGGTAGTGCGGTTGGGTTACAATAGGAAGCTCATATGTGAGTACTATTACGTTCATCCAACGTACAGTGCTGGTTGTAGTGGCGTGGAAATAGGAGGCCCATTGCTGCCCATAATTGACGATGCACATCTGGGTCCTTTTCTCAAAGTCGCGGCTACTAGCACAAAGCTAGTTCACATATATGTTGTCGAGATAACACAGGCGGCCGCCTTGCTGAAGAAGCGAAAAGAAGAAGCGGAGGAGTTGCTAAAATTTGTGAATGCTAGTAAAAAACCCACTGTGGTCATTGAAGAACTTGACGAACCGAACCCAATTGTGCCGAAGAGTAAACCGAAAAGGAAGAAACAACACCAGGAGGAGCAGAGGAAACCATCGGCACCATTACTGTTGCTTGAGTGGTACCCTAGGGATCTTGAGTTTGAAGAGTATTTGACCACGAGTTTAGAAGACAAACATCGCGAATGGAAGAGGCAAGAGGAGGCTGCCCGTAAGAATGTATACTTACTACACTATTATGTAATTGTACACAGTGCTTAAGCATGTATACTTACTACACTATTAATTGTTGCAGCCTAATGTTTCGAATCCGAGACCAAGCAGTCGGACAAGGACTCATCCTCAGAGATGCGGCCGCCGCGGTGATCAAGATTGATGGCCTTTACTTATTAACGTTGGTTTGTTTCGGATGGGTTGAACAATTTGTGTCAGTGATGATATGAATAGTATGATTTGTATGGTACAGACTAGTATTTTGGTGGAAGTAAAGTTCTGTGGTGGTGATATTTTTGTGGATAGCGTACCTCGCTTTGTGATTTCAATCATATTTGAGTAACTTCATTTGTGATTTCAGTGATAGTTTGGTAGTATTCATTTGTGTACATGGTTTGTGATTTCAATCATATTTGCGTAACTTCATTTGTGATTTCAGTTTGGTAGTATTCATTTGTGTACATGGTTTGTGATTTCAGTCATAGTTGTGTAACCTCATTCGTGGCTTTCAGACATAAATGAATAGCAACAAAGCAAAGCGTAGTCGATCAGGATTTCAGTTTGTGATTTCAGAAATGAACCGCGGAGTGAACACGACATAGCATTGTTATAACAGTAGAAAAATTACAATACATAAGAACAAGATTGTGATTTTTAAGCGTCGGAGAGTTGTTGCCATCTGACCAATTTTCACCGCCAATGCGTCACACTCTTCAGTTTTCATGCCCAGTTATAGCTTCAAGTCCTCAAACTCCACGGTTTTCAAGCGTAATTTCTCGTGCAGCACACCTTCGAGTAGAGATTTGCTTCGAAGTTCAGCTTCGAATTGGTCTCGCTCAAGTTTTTCTCTCTGAAAATAACTGTCTTGACTTGGGGATAGACTCGCATCAAACCATCGAAAAAACTTGCAGTCATCGTCCTGCATAATAATTTCTCATTAATCTTTATGCCAACAAAATTAATGGACAACACGATCAAAATACATGGTTTTAACCTTCCATATAGGGCAGCGATAGTAACGTCTACCCGGGTTAGCAGCCGTCCTAGATGTAACGAGCTCGGCCTCAAGATCGTGATTACACTTCACAATTTCTGGACGAGGCCAATTCCAATTGAAGCTTGAGCCGAACGATTGAGAAGAAGAAGAAGACATTGTGTAACGACCTGAATTCAATTCAGTTTGACAATACAAAAATCAAATCGACCAAGAATTGCAAAAATAATTTTCAAATGCCCGACAGTAACCATACAACCAAAAAAAATCAACCAACAATTGCAAAATAAAATTCCAACGGAAATCGCCTAAAACCCTCTTTGATACCCTAAATTCAGCAAAATCCAGATGAAATCCACTAAATTCGAGATCCCGAACGGCTGGCGAAGATATGAAATCCCCTAAATTGCCCGATGCCGAAGAAGGTAAAATCGCGTATACTGTTTTGAGAGAGAAAGAAGAATTTGAGTAGAACTTGAAAGGGGTAGATGAAACGAAAATGGAGGGAAGAAATAATGAAACAGAATTGAAAAATATAAATGGAATTATGATTACACATGTGCTTGACAAGACCGCACCTGCAAATGCTGTCATAGGGGTGCAGCCTAATGCAATCAAAAGGTCTAAACTGCCCTTCACCCCATTTGGGCATTTTCGTCCGAAAAATGACAAAATATACACGATTTGTGATTATATGTTTTGTCAGATCCCTGTGGTGGTATTTTTAAAAGTTAGGGGCCTCTGGTGTTACAAGGCGAAAAGTCAGGGTCTTTTGGTGCAGTTCACTCTTGGTAATATAGTTGCGTGCGAACTTACGCTAGCATAGTAGTCCAACAACTATTTATCATACTAAAAAGACTAAATCAAGAAAAGTTTTTATATACCAAATTAGCATGTCTTATTATAACAGAACATCTAGCATAACACTACTTATTTCCAAATCTCAATTTCTAAATGCCCATACAAATGAACTTTTATAGAAGACTTGAACCCTGACATATTAGATGAAGAAATAATATTTTATAAATTAACATACACTTCATTGTCCTTAAAAGCTAGTTTAGAGCTTAAGACTCCACCAAGATTTTATTTTTCCATAAACATTATTTTATTTTTGTTCATATGCCTTGAATTTGTATTGTTTGCCGCTAGCTAAACGGGGTTCGAAAACAATATAAATACAATCTGTTTTTCGTTTCCTGCCCGCGGACGTAGCAAACACAACGTTGGTGAACCGCGTAAATCTGTGTCTCTTTACGTTTAGTTTGTCTCGATTACTCAATTGATTTATTTTGTCACAACAATTTCAAATAATGCTAATCGGTCATGTTATTATTACTCATAAAATATAATTTCCAAATATATGAAAATGAGAAGGACCTCACACATTGGCTTAGTACACGTATTTAAATTTATTACTGAATATCACTTTTAAACGTCAAATATATCTGCCTATACGATCGCAGTTTTTTACTTTTCTTCTTCTGGAACGACCCATAGTCCAGGATGGATGAATTGGGCTGTCAAAATCAAAAGCACATAACCATAAATTCCGTGACACGCCGCGTAGGAATCGCGTTTTCTAATCTGATTAAAGTCAATAATTGGACAGCGGCAAAATACATAATTAATCATCATAGTTTTCCACAAAATTGGAATTTCATTTTAGTTTTGGTAATTGAAATATATGCCGTGTGTTTAGCGTTACCATTGTACCCCTTGAGATCTTCTAAAATTTGTTTATGATACATACATACTTATAATTTGCAGAAAATCTTATGTGATAAATGATAAATATAATGGTCTCATTTGAAACAAGTCAAAACTTAATACTCCTATATAAATTGAAATTAAACATTAATAAACCATGAAATTGCAAAAGAAGCAATTACATTTCAAAAGATAACCCATTTATCGCATCAAAATCTATGTCATTTATAGCTATAAATCATCATTTTCTAAGCAAAAATGATAGATCTTGCAATAAGAGGTGAAACAGTAAGGTAGGAAGAAATTTCGACGAGAAAATAGAAAGAGAAATGAAATTAGAAAAGACGAAGGGCAGAGCGGGAAAGGCGGGGTGAAATGCAAAAAGGATTAATAGCGAAAGGACAAAATCTTATACGCCATTGAATTCCAAGTCTTTTTCATTTCTTTATTTCATTTGCTGATATATAACGCTGACTTAGTCGCAACCCCAAAATAACTAAGCGGAGTGCTTATCCCCAATCACCTTCTCTCAAGAATCCGAACCCAGAATTTGTTGTTCCAGAAAAAAGTTTAGGGAATAACTAGTTGAGAAGAAATGGCGGATCAATTGACGGACGATCAGATCTCTGAGTTCAAGGAGGCCTTCAGCCTTTTCGATAAGGATGGCGATGGTTCTCTCTCTCTCTCTCCCTCTCTCTCTCTCTCTCTCTTATTTTTCGTTTGTGCATAAATATGGATCTATTTTTCATGTAGTATGTGTTACTTTTGTTTGTATATTTGTTTACTTTCGTCATGGGTTGCTCTGTTTCTATGCTGGATCTGATTCTTTTGTTTTATTGCGGTTAATATGATCGAATCTTGAAATTTTAGATGTATCTGAGACTTTGGATTTTTGGGGCCAGCGATATATCTTTGTTAAATACAAAAAAATGGTTTCTTGATACAAATTTTTTGGGCTATCGATTTTTATTTGTTGTGTAGAAAAAGAGGAAAAAATCGTTTCTTGATACTCATGCGTAGATGGGATTAGGGTTTTATTGCTCGAATCTTCGCGCCATGGACGTTCATTTTGGGGCTTTTGTGTTTGTGGTGCGAGCTTGTGTAGCGCGTATGTCTTATTTTTCTTTGATAGAAAGCTAGGTTTCCATTGGTATGCTTTGGTATCATAATCCGATTAAAAAGCTAAACATGAGAAGAAATTGGTCTAATATGAACTATTGCTGTGGCTTTGATGAATGGTCCCAAACAGCTGTGGCTGCAGAGTTGATAGTAGCCTGATGGCTCCTTCCTGAATTTGTTCAACTTCTGCAGAATAGACGTGGTGGTGTATGTGTCGGGTTATTGGTTTCTTTTGAACTATTCCCTAGTTAGGATGATGGGTGTTGTAGTTTAACTGTTTCCGCCTGTTGGTTCCTGTGTGACTTGTGACCTATGTAGCATGGTTGATCTCGTGCTTTTTCAGAGTCGATGGTTCCTTTCTTGGACTTCATTAGGAGAATGAGAGTGGCTGTTTCTGGTTAGATTGAATTGTAATAGTAAGTATGAAGTATGAATGTGATTAGTTAGTCGTAGGAGGGGGAGTATGAACATGTTTACTATGATTATGCTTCTTGACTCTAATGCAAGTTGTAAGTGAATATGCTTCTTAACTCTAATACATTTGCTATAAAATGAAGCCATATATGCAATAATACTATATGAGTTACAATTGAGGGTAAAGGGCTGAAGGATTTTGATGTCTACACCTCTTAAGTCTTGTGAAAGATGCTTGGATACCGTTGTTGTGTAATAATACTTAGATAACACATTTTGAGTATGCTTTACAACAGATATGTAGTTAATTCTTCTAATGATCATTCTTTGTGACAATTCTTTACTTTTATTTCTTGATTGTTCTCTTAGTGATGATTATTCTTTTGGGAAGATCCATGGGCTGAATTAATCTGCTAAAGTATGATGGATAAACTCTCGACTTATTAATGTGGTAGAACCTCCCATTAACCAACTTGTCTCATCTCTAGGTTGCATCACAACGAAGGAGCTGGGTACTGTGATGAGATCCCTGGGTCAGAACCCGACCGAGGCTGAGCTCCAAGACATGATCAACGAGGTCGATGCTGATGGGAATGGAACCATTGACTTCCCGGAGTTCTTGAACCTCATGGCTAGGAAGATGAAGGACACCGACTCTGAGGAGGAGCTCAAAGAGGCGTTCCGTGTCTTCGACAAGGACCAGAACGGTTTCATCTCTGCTGCTGAGCTGCGCCATGTGATGACAAACCTGGGCGAGAAGCTGACTGACGAGGAAGTAGATGAGATGATCAGGGAGGCTGACGTCGACGGGGACGGCCAAATCAACTACGAAGAGTTTGTCAAGGTTATGATGGCCAAGTAATCCTCCCTGTCTGCAATAAAATCTAGAAATATATAAAATTGTCAGTAGTATATTTTATGATGAAGATGAACTTGGTTGGTTGTTGGATAGTGTAATGCGATTAGTTGGTTTAGCATTACTGCATTTGTGGTTTAGACTGATTTTGAATGGTGTTGTAATGGTTATGGATTCTTCACTATTCCTTTTCTTGTGAGATTTATTGGCTCTTATTTTGCATTAATCTTTACTATTTATGTCAAATATTGAATCCTTGTGACAGTTGCTGTTAGTAGTACTGCTTGCCTTTCTTCTTTTTTGGTTCAGCCACGAGTCGTGATAAAGGTCGCAACTCGGAATGTGAGCTTCTCGACTCCAACTATGAGTAGTCAGGCCGAGAAGGCGTGAGCAGTGGCAATTTAAATATATAAGTATTTGATTTTCTTCTCCATTAACCAAAGCAAATCCAAAACTTATTCAGTATTCATACAAACACATTGAACTACTACAACTTAGTATCCAAATATGGAGAAGAAGAGCCAAGAGATGAAATGACAATTACGCCCTTAGATGGACATAAGCATCGACGGTGGCGACCTGGACCAGCCCGAGCACGGTGTTGACCGCGATGCCGACTATGCGGAGGGTGCCGACAAGGAGGCCGGTGGTGGTGGAAAGCACGGGGCAGACGGCGGCGTCGAGGGGAAGCTTGATGTTGACGTTGCATGGAATCAGCGGCGAGCCAAGGAGAAGCCCCGGAAGAGCAGGTATGGTGATGGTATATCCTCCGGTGGCGTTGGTGGTGCCAATGCCAACGACGGTGCTGCGCAGCCCGAGAATGGTGCAGTTCAACCGGACCCCCACGTTTGCCAGGCCTTGGCCGGGGCAGTTGCCACTGCCTGTGCAGCAAAGGAGGCCGTTCACAGTCAGACCGTTGAAGATTTGACCTGAGGATGGGCTTGCGCCGCCCAAGAGGACAAGAGCGGCGACGAAGACGAGGAGGGTGGTGGGGTTACAGGCCATTGCTGGTGGTGGTGTGGGGATTTTATGTTCTAGTAAGCAAGTTTGCTGTTGAGAGTTTTGGTGTTTGTAGTATGTGGGAAACTAGTCCTATTTATACAGTCCAATGTGTGTCTTCATTTATTATATATCCCACTCTATGCCTCAAGCTCCGGGCACAGATGCTATAAAAAGAAAATTTTATAATAAAATAGGAGCGGGATTTAATAAGAGAGAAAACAAGTACTAGGTCACATCTAGGGGTGGGAATATGGATATCGGGTATTGGGTTTACCCGTACCCGACCCGATATCCGCAGGGTATTGGATACCCAATATCAATTTTATGGGATTGAGTATTGAAATTTAAGATAAATCGGGTATTGGGTAACCCGAATGAGTATCGTATATTACCCGAATATCCAATTTATTATTTAAAGCATTTTTTTAAAAAATTAGGTTTAGCCATTTTAGGCTTCAAGAGCTAGGTTAATTTATTTACTAATTACAACTTACTAGGTTAACTTTCTCTAAACTTATATAAATAAGTCAATCTCTCTTACTCTAGGTCACGGCTTCTCCAAACTCTCAAGTTTTACGTATTGCATAACCAACTCATGTGATTTTTATATTTTAGTTAATTATTTTGACTTTTAAATTATATTATTGGTTGCTTCTATAGTTTAATTAAATGCGTAACTTTTATTATTTTACTTACATATTGCATAACCAATCCCCATAAATATAATCATATACTTTAAAATAAAAGTGACCCATTTTTTTTATAGTTTTATACTACAAAATAAATGCAACATTAAAGATATTAGTCAATTTAAATATTTCTATATTTATATTAGAGTGAACTACATAAAATGTCTCTGACGTTTCCATTTGTTACACTGCAGACCCCTGACAAAAAAATATCGCCACAAGACTATGGTCTTAAACATAATCACATTTCATGTTTTTTCTGACTAAAATACCCTTTAGCCCTAAAAGGGCATTATAGGCATATCAAATGGAAATCTGCAGTGACGGTCGGCAAGCTGCAGTGCATGTACTGCTGATTATTGTTCCCCTGATGAGATTTGACATTGTAACCTGTAAATGAAATTTTTAATGCATGCAATTTTTAAAGTACTAGTTAATAAAATATTTTGAGAAAATGAGAGGAGAATTTGATTTCCTTGTTTTGAGACGTGTCATATTTATGTTTCACCTAGTATGACTAATGCATTTTTAAAGAATGCTGAGTAATCATATTAAGTAGGTTGTTGCTTTTCCAAAAAAAAAGATGGATTAATTTTTCTATTAGCATACACACATTTACTCTGCTACACATATATGACATATCCGAAAATAAAAACAAATAAAAAGAAAGAGAAAGGTCTCATTCACAGGAGATAATAGGATTGGTGAGGGTAAGATTTGAATACTTATTTAATAAACTATTGAGTCATATACATGTGGAGTTATTTAGAATTAGTGATGATATTAGTGAAAATACATGAACTAATACACGTTTTTTTATTAATGTTTTTACTAATTATATTTTGATCCTACTATGTATGTTAGTTTTTTTACCAATTACACATGCAATTAGTAAATTGGAGTACGTGAGTACCCTTTTCCAAATAAATATATATAAATATTAGTCAAACATATTTGTTGATTAAGTTGTATATGCATATGCGCATATATATAGTTGATTTGATAAATTGTTATTTTTCTATTCATATTGATATCATACAATATGATATGTGTCTTTTGAAATACATACATATAATAGAAGCTATAATTGCGTGCATATATGTGAGAATATAGTTATACACTAGTTAGTTTATATAACTATTTATAACTCCTAATCATGTAGAAATATAAGAAGCTAATTTAATTCAACTTTGATTTGACAAAAAAGTGCAAGCTATGTCTGCAAAAGTGCAGGTTTGTGCAGAGTAGGCCTGCACACACAACGGGAATATGTCTGAAATGCCCTTCAAGGTATTTGAGCATTTTGGTCCGAAAAATGACTACAAATATACAGTATGTGATTATGTTAAAGGTCAGAGTCTTGTGGCGATATTTTTTTTGTCAGGGGTCTGGAGTGCAACAAATGGAAACGTCAGAGACATTTTATGTAGTTCACTCTTTATATTAATATATAAAATTTGAATTTTTTTATTAGTTATTAACACATGTAAAGAGTCGGGTATTTGGGTACCCGATACGTCGGATATGGATACCCGGGGCGGGTATTGGAGTACCCGAAAATATATTGGGTCGGGTTTTGGATAGACATTTAGATTATTTTCGAGTTTGGGTACCCGGTTTTTTCGGGTCGGGTATCCACGGATACCCGTATTCCTACCCCTAGTCACATCACATTGTCATATGGTGTAAGTAGTGAATAATATTATCATGTTTGTTACGTATCAAGTGTCCATTTTAAGTAGTGATCTATTGCTCAAATAAAGCGGAATGACCTATATGAATGAGATAAAGTAGTTTTTTTTTTGTTAAAGATAGTTTGTGATCTAAATTTTAGAACCCTCCTTAAAAATGATTTGAACTTGCCTAATACTATAGTACTTATTCTATAATTGAACTTTTTTACCCAACAATATAACGATCTGATTCAAAAATTTCGACGCAAATTCATATTTCATGTCCTAAATTGAAACTTTCTACAAATTTAAGGCTTTTCGAAAAGGCTCTAAAGTTTGAGATATAAACTATGTTTAATCATAATTTTATTTTCTTACTATTATTTATAAATACAATAAAATTATGAAAGGAAATCTAGAAGGGACGCCTATTAGAGTGTATGAAAATGCAAACTAACAAACTCAGTTTATATCCAAACTAATATAGAAGAAAGTGACAAAGAATAACAGAAATGTACTCCATAAAATAATACTCCACTAAGGCCACCTGCAACGCGTCACGCGGGTGGCCCGTATTCCGTCATGAAGGAACGAGACGGCGGCGTGACGCGTTGCGGCGCCCCGTCTAGTCCCAAGCCTGTTCCGTGTTCCGTCACAGCGTGACGAATGGCGAGACGTCTCGCCACGAGCCGAGGCGACGTGGCGCGCCTCGGCGCCATGCGTGACGCCCAGTCGCCGGCCCGCGAGTGGGCATCGTCACGCTGACGCAATAAATCATTTGTTTTTAAAAAATTTGAATAAAAAAAAATAAAAAAATTAAATAGTGGAAAACGGTAATATTACCGTTTATAGCCGTTTCCCATTTTTTTTATTTATTTTTATTTTTTCTACTCTATAAATACTCCTAATTCATCCTCATTTCACACACAACTACACATCTATTCTTCCCAAATCATTTTCATTTCCTCTCCAAATTTTCATCTAAAATCTCATCACAAAATCTCCGGCGACAGAAACTCCGGCGGTGGCGGCTCTGACGGGTGGGATCTCAACGCGTTCGGCGACTGGGAGAGCATGTACAACACATTGGGTGGTTCCGGTTCTCGACGCCGGGCACCTAGGGTTCGTCGACGCCTGGGGGGTACCAACCACCCAATTTTGACGTGGATGCATACGACCGTCCCTCCGGCCCGCGGTATTCGCAGGGATTATCCCAGATTCGGGAGGATTATTCCGTTGAACCCACTCCAGAAGAAGGCCGAGGCCGGGGAGGAGGCCGAGGAGGTGGAAGCTCCAGGGCGGAGGAGGAGGCGGAGGCGGACGAGGAGGAGGAGGAGGACGATCTAGGCCGGCATCCGTACGGCCCCAAAGAAATGCTGGCGGTGTACAACACCTGGATCAGCGTCTCGTACGATCCCATCGTCGGGAATCAACAACCCCGGAAGTGCTTCTGGGAAAAGGTCACCGAGACCTACCACCAGATTAAGCCGAAGGGGTCTCGCCGCCGCACATATAAGATGCTCCGCGCTCACTTTGACCGAGTTGACAAAGAGGTCATACGATTCTGCGCCATCCACAAGAATGAAGTTGCTCATTACCAAAGCGGAGCCACGGGAGCCGACATTCTGAGGTCGGCTTTGCGGGTCTACTTCGACGACACCGGCAAACAATTCAAATATGTCGATGTTTGGGAGGTCGTTAAGGACGAGGAAAGGTGGGCCGGCGGTGTGCGGTCCAGCATGGGCTCGACCTCGAAGGGCACGAAGCACACGGCGAATGGCCAATACTTGTCTGGTGAGGGCGGTTCGGGCAGCAGGCCACAAGAGTTTGCCTCGCAGGAGGTTGAGACCCCGACAGACGATGCCGGGGGATCCTCCCGTGGGCGCCGTCGGCCGCAAGGGAGAAATGCGGCGAAGGCGGCTAGAGGAAGGAGGGGCCGAGCCGAATCAAGCCAGACGGGCTCGGGCTCGGGGGGACCCCCCAACTCCTTTATGGCCATGTACATGACCGCCACAATAGCGGACACTTCCCGCATGACGCCCGCCCAATACCAAGCCTGGCTTAACGGAATTACGTTTATGACATCACAACTTGGCATTCCGCCTCCTCACGGCTTCAGTGCACCTCCACCGCCTTCGGGGGATGATTCACCGGCGGAGTAGTTTTTTATTTTCTATAAAATTGTATTTTAAATTATGTCATTTTTATTTTTTTAGGATTTTAATTATGTCTTTTTTTTAATTTTTTTTAATTTTAAGTTGTATTTTTATTTTATGTTGTAATTTTATTTTATTTTTAATGAAGTGTGTTTTTTTAATTGAATTTGATTGGAAATAAAAATAAAAATAAAATTGAATGAATAGTAATTTAAGGGACGTAGGATTGCAGGTTCCGTCTCTTAGTTAATGATGGAGTAAAAAAGTACAGTGGGACCCGCAAATAGTAATTTAGGGGACGGTTTAGCGACAGCGTCGTGGATGGCCTAAAAAGGTTACGTGAGTTGATAATGCATTGAGAAGCCCACCATTTTTTGTGGGCTCGGCCAAAAATGGTTAACTGCTTTTGGCCATTTCCTTACGTCATATGACTCATATCTAACAAATTTCAGGAATCTCAGCACGCAAATATAGTAAATGAAACAAAAAACTAAGCAATTTTCTAATATTACGAAATTCGGAAAGTTGTTCTAGATAAATTAAATATTGTTTTTTTCAATTTATCAAAGTATTTATTCATTTTTTCTACAACATACATGCAAATGTATTTAACCAAAGCTTATCAAACCAACTCACTAGTCACTATCGGGTTAAATCAAGTTTCTCTCGATACCTTTATTCATTTTCTACTTCTCATTTCACTAGAATATCTTTAAAAAGAAAAATTAAAAAAACTTCAGTAGAATATATTTTATTTCTCAACCGCAATATCAGTATACAAAATGACGTCTTTTGGTGCCATTTTACAAAAAATTGTTGAACGGATGCAGATAGTACTCCCTACATCCTTCATTTTTATCATTTTTGTCCGTCCCTCATTTATTGTCCAGTTTCATTTTTACTATAAATGTTAAGTAGGCGTCACATTCTACTGACTCATTTCACTCACATTTTATTATAAAACTAATATATAAAAGTGAGATCCACATTCCACTAATTTTTTAACATTTTTTTTACGTTTCTTAAGCCCGTGTCCAACACAAAGTAAACTAAAAATGGGGGACAGTGGGAGTATGTATTTCTTTTATTTCAAATTCATTTTAAACATACACAAGAGCAAAGTGCATTCAAGTTAAGTTACCTCTGTTTGTGTTAAAAAAGGAAGCTAAAAAGAAAATCCTATGTTTGCAGATCCTTCAATTTTTGCTCATTTTGACATGGTATATGCCAAACAAGCAGTCATCAATTTTTGCTAGGTCCTTTATAAACATTATGTGCAGTTGGACTATGATATTTCCTCACAACTAGTAATTCACTATGGTTGCTACTACTTACTAATAAGAGGCAAAAAAATTGAGCAAGTTTGTAGGAAATTGAATCTCAACAAATGCTAATGCTAATGCTAATGCTAATAAAACTGCACATGTTATCTTACCAATCATATTCCCACCGAATGTGTGGATCTTAGGCAATATGTGTGTTGATGATGCAGGGGAAGTTGTTGTATAAGTGTGTTTTTGTATGCATATCAAGCTTACAAAGATGTGATCAAGGTTAGATAAGTTGATTTTGTTGGAGGCTAAAACTGGCCTCTGCCTGCAGGTCTCCACCATTAATTACTAGATTGATGTGGTCTCATCTCATGTTCATTCATGTCTAGTTTCTTCTATCTTGGTTTACGTGTATATATTGCTGTTAGATTTATGTATCAATCTTGTGTCCATTTTCACAAGTATCCGTATTTTCGATAAACCTTTCATTACACTTGTTTGAGTGTCATTCTGTTTTCTTTTATAATCACAATCTTAATTAAAGATAGTTCCAACCAAGTTTAATCACCGCAGAATTTGGGATTTTGTACGACTAGTAGTAGTACTTCATTTATTAGGGGGACTTTTTCCTAAATTAAATCAAATGTGTTTTGTAATAGAGTAGTGTGAGTTCACAAGGAATGGCAATCATTGTTCAAGTCAAAGAATATCAAGTATAACATTTAAAGCACACCATTATTTATATATATATATATATATAGGATTGTATATATATAAACCAATCCCTTTTCATAATCATCTCCCCCTAAAAGCTCTTATTTATTGTACTTTTTTCGGTCTCATCATAAGTGAGCTCACGTATTCCTTTCTGAATCTGTCTATTATAAATTAAACATTTTCTTTATGGTAAAAAACAACTCTATTTCTAATTTACTTTATCATTTCTCCTCCTTTTCTTTCTATTTCTTTTCCTTATTTATACTTTATTCTCTTGTATTTAATTATTAAACATCACCACTTAAAAATTTATGCCCAAAAGAATACGTTATAACTTATATGTGTGACGGACGGACAGATTATCTATTGTCTTCTTCTTCTTTATAAAGCTCCTGTGGCTAAAGTATAGTACAATTAATCAATGAGAAAAACTAATATTTAAACAGAGAGAATTTCTCATTGAATTAAAGTAATAATTTTTCCTTTTATTTTCTGAATATTAAAATTGGTTGAGTTAAAGGAGTGGGGACAAAATAGAAAGTGATAAAATATTACACGCTTCTGTAAAACCGAGGCTTCTTTTAGCACTTTGTTTCTAGAGAGAGAAGCTAAATGTACCTTCCGTCCATAGAGAGAGAGAGAGAGAGAGAGAGGGTCAAACTCGTCTACGACTGCTGCTTACTGATGTCAACGATCTACAACCAAATTTAGCTCCATTTTTTTCATCGGTTTCTCGACTCTCTATGGCAGGTAAGCATGAATTTTGATTCCCTTCGGTCAGAGCCCTAATTCTTTTTTTCTGTTGCACTTTCCCATTTTTTACTTCGGATGCGTTTCAGTTTGCCGAATTGTGGCTTAATTCTGCCGTTTGGGGGATCATTTGCTCTGAGTCTCTCGAGAATTTTAGCAGTTTGTGTAGTCTCGTGACTGGGGTGATCCAATTTAGGATTAATTAAAGTTTTTCATTTATGATATATGCCGTCATTTGAGATTATGCAGTTTCAGGTGCTGAGGGTGTCTTATTTTAGTAAATTTAGGATTTTCTTCAAATTATATTTGCGTGTTTATTGGGGATGCTGTCGTCTGAATAAATTTTTGTTGAATTTGATATGTGCTTCCATAGTTTATTAGTAGTTTATATTCCGTGGGTGAGCTCTAAACGTGTCATAGTTTTTCTTGTTTATATCAAATACTCCAAATTGTACTGGTATTAGTATTAAGTCATATTGCTCCTGTCCCTTTATTTTTATGTAGCTGAGTTATTTGCAATTTGCAAGCAGCTGAAGAGACAAAGCTGAGACCTTGCAAATTATAGAATAGATATCTATTAGTTTGTAGAAGGACAAAGCAGAGACCTTGCAAAGTATAGTTTCTTGCACTTGATTTTTGTAATCTCGGGGTACTTATTACAGATATAAGTTGATCGATTGGTAATGTCCTAATGTGTGTTATGTGAATGATATTATTCCTATCAGGTATATCACCAGATCAGGAATCAGTAGGTTCAGCAACCAAAAAGTCCAGTATCTCCTCAGGTGGTATGGCTCTGGATAGGAAGGAGTTTCTTCGTAGATTTGTGGACAGTGAAGTCCTGAAAGAAAACCTTGAGGATTGGCTTGAGGATATAGTTGAAGATAATGCGAGGTCTGCCTTTGATCTTCCTTTCGAGTTAATAGATCTTCAGAAGTTCGATTATGCCCTAGAAGGTGTTCCCTTTCAACAGCTAATTCGGATGCCTAGTGCTATCTATGCTTCAACATCCAGTGACGTGGAGGCAACAGCTTATCTTGCTCTTGAGGATTTTCTGCATGCAAGTGTGAATGGCATGTGGGAAGCTTTCTGGGGCCCAGAAGATGGTATGATGCCTTTCTACGTTTCCTCTCTATATGAAGGAAACTTGAGATTTTACCAAGCTGAGCAGGCCATTGCAAAAGGTAAAGTTGGTGGCCTTTGTGCATCAGCTATAATGCTAAGGAACCCAAGACATCCACAAGGGAAGTGGGATGATATCATTGAGTTGGCACTGCTGAGACCTGATATTGGAAATCATGCTTCAGCAGAGAACTCTAATCCTCCGGTCTGTGAAGCTTTATTCCTTGCTCTTCGTG
This sequence comes from Salvia splendens, assembly GCF_004379255.2. Taxonomy (NCBI): domain Eukaryota; kingdom Viridiplantae; phylum Streptophyta; class Magnoliopsida; order Lamiales; family Lamiaceae; genus Salvia; species Salvia splendens. The sequence goes on from NC_056040.1 coordinate 11,990,138, forward strand.
TGTTGCTTGCCAGAAGCATCAGCAGATCAAATATCCCTCTGAGTTTGAATTCTGTGTTTGTACTTCTAGTTGACTCTCATTGTGGTGGCGTCCTTAAAGTTGAAGGTGATTTGAGCAAGCTGGACTGTGATCTGAATAACATCTACGAATCTGCTGCCGCATGGATAAAAAACCATTCGAAAATTGCAATCTCACCAGTTGACAGGATCTGGAACAAGCTTGGAAATGCTAACTGGGGTGATATTGGGGCTTTACAGGTACTTTACGCTACATTTCAATCTATAGCACAATACGCCGGAATGCCTAAGAACAGTATAGAAGATTTAGCTGCCGACCACAGTTCCCGTCTTCAAGCCAGGAGGATTGAGAGGCAGTTGGAGGATACAAGGGTGAATGGTAATGGTTTGTTTCGCTTCCAACATCGCAATGCTTCACCCGAGATCGTAGAGATACAAGAAGAGTCTGTTAAAGTGGATTCTGCAAAGACACTAAAGCTCAAAGTAGGATCTGTGTTGATGGTGGAGGATTCGAATTGGCAGAACGGTTATCAGATAGATGAAGTTTTAAATGATGGGGAGATCCTATATTACATTGCATCTCCTGTTCACGATCCAGGAAAGTCTCACCTTCTGTATGTTGGTTCACATCCGTCACAGTTGGAGCCAGCCTGGGAGGATATGAAGCTATGGTATCAAGTTCAGAGGCAAACTAAAGTACTTGGTATTATGAAACAAAAAGGATTGTCCAGTAAGTATCTTCCGGAAGTGGTTGCATCGGGCCGGGTGATTCATCCTGGCCAATGTCGGAAAACAAGTGCTGGTGGCAATTGTGATCAGCCATGGTGTGGAACTCCTGTCCTAGTAACCGGTCCAGTTGGTAGGACTGTATCCGACATGGTTAGAGCTGGGCAGTTCGGTACAGACGAGGCTATTAAGTGCTGCCATGATTGTTTGTCTGCACTCTCTACTTCTGCTTTGTCTGGGATTCGGCATGGGGATATCAGGCCAGAAAACATAATCTATGTGGATCCTGGTCTCAGGCAGCCTTATTTCGTCCTTATCGGTTGGGGGCATGCCATTTTGGAAGAAAGGGATCGTCCGGCACTAAATCTTCATTTCTCTTCTACTTCTGCTCTTCAAGAAGGGAAGTTGTGCTCTGCTTCTGATGCAGAAAGCCTAGTATATATGCTCTACTTCTGCTCTGGCGGAGATTTACCCGTTCTGGATTCAGTCGAAGGAGCACTCCAATGGAGGGAAACATCTTGGTCGAGGAGACTGATTCAGCAGAAGCTCGGAGACATCTCTGCTGTCCTGAAAGCGTTTGCAGATTACGTTGACAGTCTCTGTGGTACGCCATACCCTGTTGACTATGAGATCTGGTTAAGAAGATTGAAGAAACAGATTAACGAAGAAGATAGTGGAAAGGAAGTCGAAACATCGAGCTAAGATCTAGCCATTTTCTTAGTCAAGAGTTATATCCCATTTCGCCCATTTCTGTTTCAGTTCCCCGTTCCAAAGCGGCTTTTGTGTGATCATGTTGTTCTCTGAAGATGGACCATGCCCCTCGTTATAATATTCGGGGTCGTTTATCTGGGTGAAAACACGTTCTTATGACAAGGTTCTTTCTACCTCTTGATTTGGTGGAGTTCTTCCTGTGTACAGCAAACCAACACAAGCTGAGAGAGAGGCCAAGAAGCTTTTAGAACCCGAGACAAGAACAGGTGATCCTTGATGAGATCCAAAAGAAAGTTTCATTTCTGATTCTTGTTTACAATTGCCGTTTCATCTGCTTGTGCTATACAGATTTTATATCTTGTGTTATTGTGTCATTAATTATTGTAAAGAAATGAGCTTCCCATCTTATTCTATTGGAACGCGATTAGCCAATTGTTGTGAATTAGTTTCAAGAATAGTGTTTCCACTTCTTTTTGCTAATGACATGATTGTTTTTTTGACGGCATATTCATATTGGTATTGTACAAAAAACTCATTTTCTAGGGGAGTCTCATGTTTAATCATTTCAATGATCATAATTTGGATCCATATATAAATGTCACTTAACAGAGATGTGAATACAACCTTTGACTCATATAACAAAAAATCCTTAAAACGATCTTGATCTCTACCTAGTTGGTTAGCGTATCATCCAACAATAATAGAACTAGCCAGCCATTTCAACCTTAAGTGTGCATCACTAAATTCACGTGAAAATTAGAAAAATGGAAGTGCAAATGAATGTTTCGTATCACCATAAATGAAGTCTACTAAATGATCATAAGGATTAATACAACCTAGCAATAATGCAATATTGTCGTCGTCTTCATATTTTTCATGTTTATAAAACAAAACCAATGTAAGCGATGGGAAGCAGAAAAACAGATGAGAAAAGGCTGGATAAGGATCTCAGCAAAAGCCAACAGCTTAATCTTAATCTGCATCCATTTCTTCAAGGGCGGCTTTAGCTGCTGCCTTGGCTTCCTCTAGTAGATTTTCCGGAACCTGGTCGGTTTACGAAATATAAAGTTAAGTAGAGAGTGCAGCAAAAGGAACGTCTAGAAGGCCAGAAGAGTATGAAATTAGTTAAGGATACCTAACGTACTAAATCCACTAGTTACCTTTTGATGCTGGCGGTTCGACTCATCACAGACCCAGCTCATTTCCAGTTCAAAGGCCTTGTCCTTGGCCTCGTCGTGCACCCCATAGATGCTGCTCATGGAAACACAGGACAATGAAAGATGAAACAACCAACACATGCACATAACTTGTATATATCTAAAAGCATATGCACATCATTTAGAAAATGACTCACATCTTGGCCACCTCAATGACACCTTGTCGGCATGTCATCTCTGAGAGCTTTAATTTTTCGATTTCTCTGTCAATATAACAAATGGTTCAGCATCAGCAGATAGAGATTACCAGTAAATATAAAGAAAAATGCATAACAAAGACGAACACGGTTCGGCAAAAGCTAAAAAGGCTGCTCACAACAACAGAAAATGGTATGAAATCAATAACATCAACCAAGAAGGCTGAATGGCCTTGGGAGCCAAATCAGTAGTGCCCTAGCAACACTAACACAACATAACAAGAAAAGGTACAAAGCGGAAGATTAAATTGCAGAGATGAGAGGCTCGTTGTAGGTTTTATTTCCTTCCTTTCAGATGTCATATACCCATACTTTACAAAAATTGGTGAATCTAAAACCAGAAACAGAAAAACTTACGTTTTAGCAGCCTGTCTTCCCTTTCCGATGGCTGCACCGAAGTATCTCTGCAGCAGTAAATAAATAAATAGATCACAGAAGGACACATAAATGTGGCAAGCGTTAATTTATTTAAGTACAAGTATATCAAGTGCCAGAACACTACATATAATTTAAAATACAGACTAGAAAGAAATTAGATGTTATAAACATCATTTGCAAGTAACGAGGAAAGAAAACGCACGTAGGATATGCCAGAAGGTTCGATCATGTACAACTGTGGTCCATCCCTATCATAACCTCCCACAATCACCCCACAACCAAAAGGCCTGAAAAGGTTAAAAAAAAATTAAATTTAGAAATCAGCTCAAGAGAAACAAGTTGATAAATAGAACAGATGCAGTATCAACCTGAGCCACCAATAGAGTGTGCACAAATGCACATAACTAGCCACTCGTTCTGCGAGTTCTTTAACAGGAATTGCTTCACCATAAACCCTGGAAATGAAAGATACAATATGTAAGGATATATACCAAGCAATATACAAAAGCATACTAATTCTCATGTAAGCAATTGCAAAGTTTAGTCATAGAAAGGTACCCAAAAGGCCAAAACAATATGAAACTAAGCTTCTACCTGAACATTCATGCCTCAAAAAAGAAAAAAAACATTGAGTGGATAAAATGCAGGCAAGTACAGTACAAGTTAAAAATGTCATGTACAGTACAAGTTATGCCATGTATAGTACAAGTTAAAATGTCCACCCTTATTTTTGTACACTGCTTCTCATTTATTTTAAGTTCATAAACTGCAGTTTCAGTTCATACTATGCGTCATCTAGCTATCCAGCCTAAAGAATGTTGTATTCCCTCTCCCCGGTTGAGGAAAATTAGCTGATTTCACTGACCAAATTGTATCATTTGGTATCCCAGCTGAGTACTATTCCAAACCTTAAACTCTGAAGTCATCCTCTAGACAACATCTCCATGCAGTAAAAAAGGGTCTACCCAGATATTATTATTTAAATTTACATTTCAGTATCACCTGCCTCAGCAGCATCAACAGAGACTAAAGGTACTTTGCCTTTATTCAGGAGAAAAGGATAAGAGTAACAACTTAATCTAGATCTTATATACTCCTACTATAAAGTTCGTAAATATGAGTATCAGTTCTCATCAGAATTGTTTCCAAGTAGGAGTATGCTTAGAAAGAATGTTGGAAAACTTGAAAACAAGACAAGTGTCTAGAAACAAACTTTTCATAATTAGTTGCTTCAGACTTTGCTCGTGTAACAATCTGCCTGCCATCTGCAGCTAATCCGGCAACAGCCTGACAAAGGTCAAGGCATTAGCATTTAGAACAAGATAACAAAAATGAAGGCCAGAAGCCTAAAACAGCTCCCTAACATATTTTGAATAACAAGTACCTAAAGAAAACTCTAGATAAATTTTAAAACCAGTCAAATTCCTTTAAATTTTCATTAGCTTCCGCATGAATTAAAGCTTTAACACATAGTAGGTCAACACCACATGATGAAGAAGACGATACATCATGAGGAAATTAATGCTAGTTATCAGAATCTAAATCAAAACATAATATAAACACTTCAAGCAAAAATGCCCCTTTTTCAAATTTCAGCTATCAGTCATTTATAGATATACACAGATACATAGAGAGTGAGAGAATATGCAAAAATAGGGTACCATGCCGGAGTGGCGATGAACGGAGTGGATTCTTCGATTGGAGCCTGGAAGAAGCATCTTGGAAGCAATCAGCTTCTCCACTCCCTTGAATAACATCAGCAAAATGAGAAACCCAGCAAAAACCCTAGCAATCTAAAACTAAATCGAAAATGGTTAGTTGAAAATTAGATTTACCATGACAATTCCGTCTTTGCATTTGATGGCAACGACGGTGCCGCTATTGTCGACGGCTTTGGCGGCATATTCGATCTGGAAAACGCGGCCGTCCGGTGAGAATGTGGTCACCGATAGATCGTATCCTGTGCCAATGCTGCTCATTTTTTCCCTCTCTTCTGCCTCTCTATCTCTCTCTACTGTTGTGGTATTTTCACTCCCTTTCTGCTTTTAATTTTCGTTTTTAAACAAATATGGAGAGATTTCTTTGTTGGCAAGACAGTGTAGACGAAGACGATTAGGAAAAATAAAAGATTATAATAACGTAAGAGCCCCTGCACTAAAGTTTTTGTCCAGTTCTGCCTCTCATCTTTCCTCTTATTTCAATCGGCTCATCTAATCAGATTTCAATTTCAAGTCATCTGGCTTAAGTCTATCCTTTTAGGGCACCCACAACCGTGCTCTTGCCAGCGAGCACGGTTGTGGGCCCGGCCCCACTTTTTCTGCCTGCTCTTCGGCAAAAGATCACAACACCCACAGCTGTGCTCTTCCGCAAGGACGAGCACAATTCAATTTAAAATTCAATTAAATAAAAATATTTCCATAATATTAGAATTCATTAAAAAACCGAAATAATATTACAAATTACAAATAAAATAAAAAAGACATAATTAAAATCCTAAAAATTAAAAATTACATAATTAAAATCCTAAAAATTAAAAATTACATAATTAAATTAGTAAAATTAAAAAAAAAACCACTACTCGTTGCCGAATTTCGCCCACATGTGTTTGATTGTATCGCGCATTGTGTGCCTTGTTTCGAGCCTCTCCCCCACCGTCGTATGCACACCTCGGCGTGGGGGAGACCTCGCGGTTGAGCTTCCGGCTTCATCCTCGTCGTAGAAGCTAGCCGCCCTCGGTCCTTCGTCGGCTATAATCATGTTGTGTAAGATAATACACATGCACATGATGTCGGTGATATTATTTACGTACCAGAGCCGAGCCGGGGCCTTCACAATGTTGAATCGGACTTGAAGGACCCCAAAGGCTCTTTCGACGTCTTTCCGCGCGGACTCTTGACGCTGCGCAAAAAGAACCCGTCTCGGGCCATGCGGGTTGCTGAGCGTCTTCACGAAAGTCGACCACCTTGGATAGATACCATCGGCGAGATAGTAACTCATGTGGTATGTATTTCCGTTGATGGTGAAGTCGATCGCCGGTGCTACACCATTCATCACATCATTGAAGAGTGGTGAAGATTTGATGTGTAGTTTTTGAGTTCAAATATCAAGTGCACGATCACACAAGTTTAATAAAAATAACTCTAATATTACAACGATACTGCTAGAATACAGCGTCGAATGTAGTACTTTGAGTGTCGAACCACAGGGAGGCGTTTGATTATTTAACAAGAATTGACAAGATTAATAAACTAAATTTAAGAACTAAAGTACGAAAATGGAGAAACTCAAGAGATAAAGAACATTGCTCCCAACAACATTCGGATGAATCACTATTGTATTGATTCTATATTTAAGTTCATAAGCAATTGAGAATGATGATCAATTTTACACTCTAAAAGTACTGAACATACTTAAAGAATTATAGTACTAGTACTAGCTGAACACATAGCCAAAAGTACCTACTCATTAGACTATCATTCCCGCGGAAGCGCAGTAAATACTAGACTAACTTCTCAAAGCCGACAAAAATTATGGTTAGCTGAACACTTAACACATAAACATCTTCTCATCAAGCTAAACTCCTACGGATGCGTAGTAAGTATTAATTCAACTTTGAAGACTTTTTTACATCAATATTCACTTGTACATTTATCTCTGAACAAGATAAAATTAACAAGTTTTTCATCTAAGTTTTCTTCCAGTTTCCAAGTTAAAGAGACATTGGAAAGAGGCAATTAATATACTACACTTGATGCATCAAAACATAGCATAAATAAAATCCGAACCATAGACGAAAACCAAAGCGAATGATTAAATATACAATCTCTACAATCAATTCATCCTACTAGTGTTAGGAGCAATGAAGACAAACTAGCCACTCATGCTAAAGAAGAAAAACCGAAAGATTAATGGTGTTCTCCGGTGGTCGATGGTAGTCCGTCTCCGAGATGATGAAGATTGGATTCCGGGGTCCTCCTCCCTCCTTCTTCTTCCTTCTTTTCCTCAGATTTTTCTCTAGAACTTCCGTCCCAAACCGTGCCGTCTCCCCCAATTCCTTATCTCCCTTCGTCTCCTCTCCCCCTTTTTCCAAGCAAACCGCCTCCTATTTACACATGAAACTGCCGACAGAAACTGCTTCTGCAGTTAGAAATGAACATACCCGGCCGGGTGGATTTTTGCAACTGAAAATATCACCCGGTCGGGTGAAATGCTACTGGACTCCTTACGCCTTGAAGAAACAGCCCGGGAGGGTGTATTTGTTAGTGTAAAACCCACCCGGGCGGGTGGTTGCTGCTGCTACGTGAAACGACAGTTGTTCGGAGCATTGGGTGTTCATTTCCAGCCGGATTCCGGCGAGATTCTGCCCTCCACGTTGCTGTTGTGCTGAATTTTGGAGATGCTTGCGAACTGCACCTCAAGTGTTCGATTAAATGCCTCAAAGAGGATTCTGTACTTGTATTTTGCATAGCACACCAAATGTTTGATAGAATGTTTGAATGAGCTCCAGCCAGCTTTTCACATCCTAAACTTCGATGAAAACACGATTTGATGAGTTATAATTTATATAAAAATGTGTAGTCTAAGGGGAAATATATAGAAAATATACTTCGCATCAAATACCCCCAAACTTGAGCTCTTGTTCGCCCTCGAGCAAGATTTATTTTAAGCACAATAACTCAACAAATTCTAACTCACAACATTTATTTCAAAGGTTTTCATCACAAAGAATCAAATAGGGACGTGAATGACAAAATCTAAACCCCCAACATTTCCAATCAAGATTTCCCACTCTCAAGAACAATCACTCATCCACCTAGAATTTCAAGTCAAGGTGCACGTCAAAGTAAGTCCAAGCATAAGATCATACGACTCAAACCGTCATCATTGACTCGTCAAGCATTACTAATCACATAGACTCGCGGATTTCAAATCAAACTTCTTTAACTCTACCAAGCTATTTACAAAACATCCACAATGTATCAACAATAAGGTCCAAGGTCTTAATTAAAGGTTGTAATGGGGCTAGGGATGAGGTAGGATAAATATGGATAGTGAGCTCAAAAGCTACACATTTGAGTGCCAAATTCTTTCCTCCTACAACTTCCTTCCAAAGAATCAAACAATAAAACTTACAACTTACAACCAAACTTTCACTTCCCCAAACTTGAGATCCATTCTAGACAAGATTCCATCTTAAAAATAGAAGCTCTATCTTTATTTCATCAAACTTTTTCTTTTTTTTGGGAAGGACCTCGACTTTTTGCAATTTTGGAGGTCGTCTTTTTTTTTCTAAGAACTTCATTCTCAACACCTATAGATTAAATCAAGTCTCAAAATGTCTATCTTTAGACAAGACACCACCCAACACTCAAGACTCAAACAACAAAGCTCAAACTCGTATTTAGCACCCAAATAGTAACAAGGTTTATTGATGAGGCTAAAATGAGGCTTATTTAAGTAGCTAAGTGTTTACACAAACAATGGGGATTTAAGCTCAAAGTGGCTTCTAGGGGATCATTTGATGGACTAGGCATGTGATCATTTGGCCATGGAGTTCATCCTAGTGCCTTATCTTCCCATATCATTAACACAAATGAATGCAAGCACACAACTCGATAAAGCAAATTGATCCAAGATAATTTCCACAAGACATGTGACATTCATACTCTCCTCAACTCAAGAAATCGGTTGTAATCACAACATACTCTTTCAAATAAATTCATGCACAAATTCCATCCATCCTAAGATTCAAAGATCAAGTAAAATCAAGCAAGATTCCCCAACCAGAAAGCCGAAGATCTAGCATGCACCCGTCAATTACATTGTTTCAAAACACCTTTCGCATAGAATACACCCAAGAAACATGCATCATGCATAAATCAACCCCCCCAAACTTGAATGCGTCATTGTCCTCAATGCATGCAAAGAAAAACATTAAAAGTAAATGGATAGAATACTCCCCCAAACTTGGCATGATGTCCATAGTGCATTCGGGTGGGAGGGTGGGGTATATTCCTTTGGGGGTGTGCTTCCTCAGAGCTCCAATGTAAATCCTATCTCCATGTTGCTCCTACACGAAAAAAAATTAAAACAACATAAAAAAAATACTCAATTCATTAAAATACATCGAAAGAAAGAATTGAGTAAACAAAACCCTCGATTTATTAAGAGAGAAAAAAAACTAAAAACTCATTGGGTTGCCTCCCAACTAGCGCCTTTGTTTAAAGTCATTGGCTCGACTTAGTCTTCTAGCTAAAACTCTGAAACAAAAAAATAAAATGTTAGAAAACTATACAAAAATAAAAACAAAAAGAATCCTAAATTAAATAACCAGTTACCTCCCCGGCAAGGCCGCCAAAACTTGATGTGTAGTTTTTGAGTTCAAATATCAAGTGCAAGATCACACAAGTTTAATAAAAATAACTCTAATATTATAACGATACTGCAAGAATACAGCGCCGAATGTAGTACTTCGAGTGTCGAACCACAGGGAGGCGTTTGATTATTTAACAAGAATTGACAAGATTAATAAACTAAATTTAAGAACTAAAGTACGAAAATGGAGAAACTCAAGAGATAAAGAACATTGCTCCCAACAACATTCGGATGAATCACTATTGTATTGATTCTATATTTAAGTTCATAAGCAATTGAGAACGATGATCAATTTTACACTCTAAAAGTACTGAACATACTTAAAGAATTATAGTACTAGTACTAGTACTAGATGATCAATTGAGAACGATGATCAATTTTACACTCTAAAAGTATTGATTCTATATTTAAGTTCATAAACAGCCCGGGAGGGTGTATTTGTTAGTGTAAAACCCACCCGGGTGGGTGGTTGCTGTTGCTGCGTGAAACGGCAGTTGTTCGGAGCATTGGGTGTTCATTTCCAGCCGGATTCCGGCGAGATTCTGCACCCCAAGTGTTCGATTAAATGCCTCAAAGAGGATTCTGTACTTGTATTTTGCGTATCACACCAAGTGTTTGATAGAATGTTTGAATGAGCTCCAGCCAGCTTTTCACATCCTAAACTTCGATGAAAACACGATTTGATGAGTTATAATTTATATAAAAATGTGTAGTCTAAGGGGAAAATATAGAAAATATGCTTCGCACAAGAATAGAGCACGTTCAAGTCGTTGTTGGATCCGGCAACTCCGAAATATGCCTGCCAAATCCATAGGCGGTAGTCGGCGACTGCCTCAAGGATAAGTGTTGGGCCGCCGCCTTTGTGACCGCTTAAGTGTTGCCCCCTCCAAGCAGTCAGACAATTCTTCCACCTCCAATGCATGCAGTCAATGTTTCCAAGCATTCCAGGAAAGTCATGGACTGATTCGTGAAGACGAAGCAACCGTTGGCAATCATCGGTGGTGGGTACCCGAAGGAATTCATCACTGAAAGCTGTACTAACGCCCTCGCAAAAAAATTTTAGACAAAGGATTCTAGTGGACTCACCGACATGCAAATACTCGTCGAAGAGGTCGGCTGTTTGCCCAGTAGCGAGTTGTCGGATGGCACACGTACACTTCCGCAACGGCATGATACTTTGTCGGTCGGCTGCATATGGACCTGTTTGGAAGAATTCAACACGTGCGGACAATGTGTTGACAATTCGCATAAACAAGCTATTTGACATGCGAAAACGGCGCCTGAAGTAATCTGCCGAAAACCGCGGCTAGTCGGCAACGAGCCTTTCGTGGACTCCCTCCCGGTCACGATGGATGTAGCGGCGAGTTGATCTAGTTCGTTGAGGAGGAGGAGCGGGGGTATTCGCCGCGACATATGCTTCATAAGCGGCATGATGTTGTTCGTAGTATTCTTGTTCGTCGCGCTCCGCTTCCGCCATAAGATGAGTGAAATCCATTTGAGGTTTTGAGTGTGAGATCAAGGTGTAGATAGGTTGTATGAAAATTATGAATGAGAGATGAATGGGAGATGATAAATGGATGATGAATGTGTGTATTTATAGATGATTTTGGGGAAAAAAATAAAAAAAAAATCAAAAAATACAAAAAATGGGAAAAAACGGCCTTAAAATATATATATTTTTTATTTTTTATCAGTTTTTATAATTAAACACCGAATTAAAAAAAATATATTCAAAGGCAACGGCTATGCCGTTGCCCAATCGTAGCACGCCCGTCAGCGGCTCGCTGGCACGGACGTGCTCGATGCATCGAGCAACGCCGTGCCAGCGGCGGACGACCTCCTCTGTGCCGCTGGCACGAACAGACGGACGTCGTCCGTCCACCGTTGCAGATGCTCTTAATAAATTAATCGAGCAGAAATTAATTGGGTTAATATATTCAAATCTAATTCTAAACATTTGAATTCCAAGCTAGCTCATCACTAATATTAGTATAATGGCGTATAGAATATTTAATTTGGAGAATTGCATGATACCCACTTCACTCAAATATGGTTAAATATTAATAGTATAGAAAACAAAAAAAACTACTACTACTAAAATTAATATTTAATAAATTCTAGTAAGTTATTGAATGACAAGATATGATTGATCATGACATTAAAAAACATAATTTTAGATTTGTGAAAATAAAATAAAAACACATGCATGTTTCAATAAAATGTTAAATGTTAAACTATAAATTCAGCCGGCTATTCAATTTCAAGTTGCATTGCCATCTCTATCTATGTATTATTGATAGAAGATGGTTCATTTCAAAACTTGTCTTAAAGACATAACACAAAATTATAATCAGTTGCATCACAAAACAGAGTTAGTTTATAACTCAATACCAAAATGTATTAAAGAAATATGTTTTTCAGTAATCAAAGTTCTAATTTTTAAAATGTTATTATGAAAACACCATGTACCTCGAACTATAAATAAGTCGCATATCAAAAACTATAAATAATTAAAACTAACTTTAAGGAAATTAAATATTTAAACCTATCGAGTAATTATAGTACGTTTGAATAATTGGAAACTAAAAAAAAAATTATATCGAAAAAAGAATACAACTCGAACCCTTATGCATACTGGAATATAACATTTCGTCTCACAATAGCCAAAGCAGCACCCAAAGTAGCATAATTACATATTTGATGAGAAAACAAATCTTCAAATGCTAAATATGATCGTCTAAAAACATGAAAAAATAAGCACACCAACGTAATTACACAAATTCAGGACACGGACAACGGGGCATCGAGACGAGCCCGTCTAAGAAGACATAGCGCTCTCGCCCTGAAGGAGGCCATTGCGGATCTGTGTAGCGATATCCTTGACAGCCCCAGGTCCGTGAGGGATGAAGACAGCAGAGGACTTGGATGAAGCACCAATTTCCTTCATCGTGTCGAAGTACTGAGTGACGAGGACCATGTCCATGACATCCTTAGAGGTCGTCCCAGGCACATTCTCTGAGAAGGCAAGTACACTCTCCCTCAGTCCATCTACAATGGCCTGCCGCTGACGAGCTATACCCAGCCCCGATAGGTACTTGGACTCAGCCTCTCCTTCAGCTCTTTTGATCTGCAAGATTTTCTCAGCTTCGGCTTTCTCAGTCGCAGCAACCCTGAGTCGAGCAGCTGTTGCAACAGTGACAGACTATCAGATAAACAAGATAAAGTCATCCAAAAGAAGAAAATCACATAATAACACGATAAAAATCACAATCTTGACACAATTAAAGAAATTCGACATCACATTCAAACCATTGCAAACTAATATCCTGCGATTGAATATGTAGCACTTAAAGCACGCACAACTCTTCCGGCTATCAGAAATCTCAACCGATTCGCCAAACTTTTAATTTCAAAGGCCACTATCATAATGACAATCAACTCTCCTAATGAAAGAACACAACTGATTTTAATCATTTTTCATAGATCCAAGATAATGCATAGTTGGTTACAATTCATTATAGATTTGAGTTGATATGTTGGAAACTCACCAGCATTTATCTCGTTCATGGCCCTCTTGACTTGAGCATCTGGCTCAATGTCGACAATCAGAGTCTGCACTATCTCAAATCCATAAGCAGACATAGCCTGCAAAGACAAGAGATAATCAAAATTCACTCAGTATAACTGACAAACACGACCAGCATCACACTCATGCAGGTGTCATCTGTCAAGAGCATAAGCTACCTTTTCAAGTTCGCTTTCTACAGCTCTAGCTATATCATCCTTCTGCTCAAAAGTGGAATCCAGATCCAGTTTTGGTACACTTGCCCTGATGACTGTCACAAAATTCAGACAACACCGCAATCGAATTATTTTCGATTTTGAACTAGAAAGACGGGTTATATCAATGTACTCAAGGGGTAATTAGTAACAGAACTCCAAAAAACACAGTATCTAGATAAGAAACTTCTTCTCCAGTTACATAGATCAGAGTTCTACAAATGTGCGTGCAAAAGATACAGCATACTATATTCAAAGGGGTGAAACCTTAAAGCTAACAGAGGGAACTTTACTTTACAATTTGCGTGCTTGATCAGGAAAAACAGTGAACAACACCAACCATAAGCGAGTCAACAAGCAATATGCCTTATTATAATGTGTTCTGCCATGCAAGAAACTAGTGACCATGCATTCATAAACATACCATCAAACACGTATGCTTGGATCTGCTCTTTTGTGTTAGATAGCTTATAATATGCATCAGATGCTTTGTCGGCCAAAGCGCGGTACTGGATAGAAGCAACCACATTAACGAACACGTTATCCTGGACAACAAGAAACCCATATCATTGAGAGAATGGTCAAGCTATAACTACAAACGAAAACAAGAGTTCATGATTTGCAAACTGATTCTTTTCTTTTATGATGGTTAGTCATGAGATATTTTGCTGAAGCTGCTTCTGACGAAATCAAAAGTTCAAGCAGCAAGTGAACGGCAATGAACCTTAGTTTTTGTTTCACAACGGACATCGAGCTGCTGTAAACGTAATGACAAGATGCCAGCCACTTGGTAGCCAAAACACCATGGCAGGCAATGGCAGCCAGGATCTAGCACCTCTTCAAACTTGCCAAATTGCTCCTTCACAGCAACAGTAGACTGATCTACTTGAATACAACCAAGCATTTGACCCATTTTTCAATAGACAACTGATCTGGAACAGTGTAAAGAAGAATTCAAAGTCACGCCAATTCCAAAATCCAAACACACAAACATATAGTTACATAACAAGTTGTATGTCTAAAGTGGAAAATCAAATTAAATGAGTCCTTCATATACACCAGATCTGTATTAAAAAAGAACTGCACTGAATATGATGGTAATCATCAACTTTTTACTTCTATAAAATTCTTCTTTCATTTAAGTTCATCTAAAACGAAAAATCATCTTCGATTTTCAGATTTTTTACGAGAAGAATATCGCTGGAAATAATTTCAGCAATTTCGAAGAACAACCAGAATTTGTCTTTATTTTGTGTACTACTTTTGGAAATAATTTCCTTCTTTGCATACCAAACATACACAGACATGCATAACAACAAAACCCTAGAAGAAATATCACGCAGACGATTCAAATTCAACAAGATTGGACAATTTGTTCGACAAATCCAATTCCTCAAACTTCTTTAATTCACGTCTGAGATACGGAAAATGAGACAGAGAAGAGCTAAGAGAGGAGACTTACCGAAGACACAGCAGAAACAGGTAGTTGGGGAACTTTCAACTGAGGCTTTACAACTTTGAGCGTAGGTATTTATAAATTCTAATTATCATACCGTGGTTTACTATTTTGCGCGTTTTTACTGTTATTAATATCCTCTTTTACGTTTTTGCGCGTTTTACTATTTTGAGAGTGTATTTATAAATCTATGTTTCTATTATACACATACAAAATTATTATCGATCCTTTCTTATTATATCTCTGTCATATTATAAAACTCAAATTTTACTATTTTCGTCCATTTCACAACAAAAGTCATATTCTCTTTTATCATAAATGGTAAATAGCTTAAGTTTCACTAACTTATTTCACTCATATTTTATTATAAAACTCATATCCATTAATCTATTCAATCCCTTTTTCTTACATTTTTTTAAAATTTGTGTCAAACCAAATAGGACTCCTATTATAACCTAATTATAGTAAATATTGAGGAGATGAATATGTTTCTATTATCGTAAAATGATCTAGCGGAAAAGGAGTAGTTTCAGAGAAAATATATCTATATCTTCAGTTTTTTTTTAGTTTTTTCTAATATAACTATTGATACTAATTTCATCGTTAATTAATATACTCTCTAGTGGTCTAAATTGATAAATATAATGACATAAGATAAAATCTTGGCCATCTTAATTTTGATCAAGTAAATCATTGTTTTGTTTATGTTTGCATATATTGCAATCCCGTGCCACTAATCGATATCACCATTTTAATTTACAAATTGTATTTTAGTGTTCATATTATTGGTACTTTCAAAACACACAAATTATCAAAATTGTGATAATTCAGTGTTGACGTTTATTTTCTGTGGCGGAGAGGGCGCGGAAACTCAAGGCTGGACGGAATTTAAATATTCTTTCAGTCCCATAAAAATATATACATTTGTTTTTGTCGGTCCTATAAAAATATGTGCATTTTTATTTATAAAAAGTTATCTCAGTTATTATCCATATACATCAAGTTATTTATAACTTATACTACCATCAAAACACTAATAATAATGTGGATTTCATTATCCACTAACTCTACTTTAACTATCATTCTCCTCATATTTCTTACTTTACTAATTTTGTCTTAACTACCGTGTCATATCATATGTTCATTATTTTATAGGATGGAAGGAGTATTTGACTCAAAATCTTTCCATCCTAAAATTATTTTAGACGACTTTTCTTGGATTTCATAAATACGGAGTACTTGCATAAATAATTTGTCTAGTTTGAGGCTTGTAAATTTACAAATTTTAAAGAAACATTATGGGAGATCTCTGAAATTTAGAATTTGCTGCTTTTCCACTTTTGGAAACTTTCCTAACGAATACGCCAAATATGAAATACCCTCCAATAATTAGGAATATTTTGGTCCATAAAATTTTGTAAAGTAAAAAAGATATTTCCAAGAATCTTCCATTGTACTATGTTGTTTTTGCAAATTTGACCTCGAACGTGTAAATCACAAAAACCTCTATCTAATGGAGTAGTATCTAAATAGTAGTAGGTCCTAGGGAGGGTGATATTTGCATTCTTGTGGTGTGGATAAATGCTGGTAGACTATTGGACAGGACATATATCCATTGACTTTCCTAATCCTTATCTTTAATAAACCTATCACCTCATTGACTTTTCCTAATCCCTATCTTTAATAAACCTATCACCTCATGAATCATGATATACTCTTCATATGTATCAATTCATACATTAACTGTGATGACAATGGTCGCTAGAACTGGAGAATAAGGCGGCAGGAAAGCACAACTATGTGTGCTCACGCTACTCGAGAGGTGAAAGACGTCGTGAAACAGAAAAATACACTATGAGATAAGCTAAAATAAGATTTGTATGATTAAATTAGTCACAAGGGCGGGTGAAATGATTAATCAAAACATATTTTATAATATTAGCATTGAGGAAACAGATCAAGATACATTATCATGGACCAAACTTGTATAAAAAGACAACTAAATAAAAGATAAAATTAAACATGACATTTAGCCATAAGTAAACATAGCAATAGAGTAACCACAAATAATATTGGATAGAGAAAAGATGCAATTTATCACCACTTCTAATTTTGTTGACTTTTTAAATTTATGAAGAACATTAAAATTTGACCTAATTTTAATAGCTATGTCCCACCAATACATTTTAAATCAATGAGCATCTAAAATGAAACATCGTAAGCAGGAAACAAGACAACATCTTGAACACATCGATCTTCAAATACTACTACAAAATTACATGTGACAGTGATGGGATGTGGCTGCCAATATCCGATGATACAGCTGTTTCAAACCTGCAAACTTGCGTGCAATATGTAGTTGCTTAAAAAACCTTTAAAAATTATTAGCAATCCATTCCGGGCTAAGTCAATCATACAGAAAAATAATAAGAAAACGAATTAAAAATTTTGATGCGATTTCACTGCGTCAAAGAGCTGATGAAATATAACTCCAAATGTCACCTTATGCCAATCTATAAAACAGGGGAACGACAAACAAGAGTCAATAACAACATAGACCAAAATCAAGACAGTAATCCTGTGATGATCCACATAAAACCAAGTGGGTCTTATTTGATTGAATCCGGACCAGGCAAGCCCTCTAGTATGAGAAACAATAGGTGGGCATAACAACTCAATGTTTTGTTTCAGAAAATATCTATTCTTCTGGAACAACCACGGTGATTTCACCTTTGTCTAGCATGTCGTAGAAAGCCCTAACCTTCCGCTGCTCGTTCCAGTGGTGCATCTTCCACACACTGCCTGCAGCGATGCCAAGTGCAGTGGCGATGAGTATCTCCTTCACAACGCTTGGTCCCTTCAAAGTGGCATGGGCAACTCTATGACCAGCCATTTTAAGTTCTTACTTGGATGCTTGAATCCTGCATATAACACCTGATTCAGTTTAGTCATTGCCAAGCATTTTCGAGAATGATAAGGCTGCAAGCATGGGTAAGTATGTATAAACAGTATTCTGGAAAAAAAAATACCCCATCCGTCCCCAAATAATATGAACTATTTCCTTTTTTGTCCGTCCCTGAAAAGTACTAACTTTCTAGTTTTGGAAAATTCAAACAACATATTACCCCTACACGTCATTTTATTTACAACTTATATCATTACCATTAACAACTTATACCATTACAATAGTGTGGACTCCACTCTCCACTAACATTATTTACATTACCCTCCCTCTCTCTCTTACTTTTCCTCTTATTTATTAAAATCTGTGCCGAACTCATTGTTCATACTCGGAGTATTGAATACAATCAAGATGAATTGTTCAACTGTGGAAGGAATAAGGGTCTAAAGCTGCCTAGTCAGGAAAGTTATGCAATACTACCTCATCAAGTAAATTAAATATACATATCTTATTTAATCAAGGTGCAATGGATGGAAAATGACAATCAAATTGACATTTGACACTCGGAAAGTTGCAGGCCTATTCTACAGATTGGAATACAAATGGTATTACTGAACATTAGAAATACACAATTTCCACTATAATATACTCAAGCTCCATTTTGAGATTATCTCTAGTCTACCACAGGTGATTAAAGTAGCTCTCACAGATCACAGTTTCTTAAGATCGTATATTTCTCAAGCTCCATTTTGAGAAAAAAAACTCTTTCCTACATATTGCATAGTAAAGTTGATTTGGGCCAAGTAAACAAGTTGAAACAAAATCCGTATTAAAAAAACTGTATTTGGTTATCCACATATTCGTGTCCTCATTTGTATTCAACATACAGCCAAAGACTGGAAGAGTGTACGTAATAATTGCACGGACCAAGAACTCCATATATGCAATTTTTACTTACAAAATTTATGTTACATAGGAGTATATCCTATCCTCGTTACATAGTTCTTCGATTTTCAGCAAGAAAGATTATCTTTTCTTTTTGCAAAGAGCATTTAAAAAGTATATCTAAAACCCCTAAGTATTGTAACATACTCACCAGCACAAATATTTCTCAGTATTCCCAAGCAGCACAATTGGAGAATCATAATTATAAAATCCCGTAAAACAACTTGAGAACCACAGAGAGAGTGCATCGTTGAACAACCACAGCCCAGGAGTAAAACAACACAATCGATAAAAAGGAAAGTACTAGTGAACTATAAAATTAAGCAAAGCATAAACAACAGACCAAAAGGCAACCTAGACATAAAAAAAATAGCACAGATTGATATTAAAACTACATTCTCTGCCCAACCAGTCATTCCAACAAGATCAAGAACAAATAAACGAATTAAAGAGGTCATTATTAGAAAGTGAACGCAGCTTTAGTTGGACACCATCCCATTCCCACCATATAGCCAAACTTCCAATCAACTAAAAACGGCACCCTAAATGAGTAGAGAAATCGGCACCCATAACCCATTTCAACATAAACAGATCGGAAAGTGAAAACGTAACAACGTACCTTAAAATAAAAATCCCGAATCCAAATCTGCGGCGCTTCCGCTTCGTAGATCTGTACAACACAAAATCGAATATGAGAATTGACAGAAAAGAATTCGAGTTGAGTTGAATTGAATTGTATGACCTTGTGGCCGAAAATGCGAGATTTTACCCTAGAATTACCTCTCTGATTTGGACTCAACTCAGAATAGGGCTGACTGATATAGAGAACGAGTGGAAGGATGTCCGTGTTTCGACTACCAAACGACGTCGTTTCATAAATAATTTATGTATACTAATTTTTTTATATAGTATACAGTACTATAATTTGAAATATATTCAAAATAATTTTGTTAATTAGGCTTCGATCACCTAGTGAAATACTAAAAATTATAGTATACGATAATACGACTATACGTGTATTAAGATTAATGAATAGTACATTATTAGCTAGGAAACATATTTGCAAGGAAACTTGAATAAAATGCAATTGGCATTCACGAAAGCTTATAAAATCATCTCAATGCGAAATATGTCGTTGAGAAAAACATGAATTGACAAGCATAACACGAAAATGATATTCTCCCCACAAATCTCACCATTTTCAGAAAAATCTTAATTTCATGACACGTTTATATTTTTTTGTTTAGTAATTTAAACAATTACTAATATAGTTAGTACTTAGTACAAACATTTTCATTGAGAAGTGAAGAAAGACACAGATCAAAACTCAGACCTTGGTAGAAACTAGAAAGAGATGCCTTAGAAACTCATTGCTAGAAAGTAGAAAATGGAGCTTTAGGCAGACTATTATCAAATGAAACAAGTGATTTTGTGATAAATAGTTAGTGATACTGTTACATCTAAGATCTTTTATTGCATTATTCTCAACACTTTCATCCTATGATCATGAACTTGTTGCTGCAGATGTGATACCCGGAAACGCAAAAAAAGCTCGATTTTCAAACTAAAAACTGCCAATTTGAAATAAAGAACGCCACTGAATAAGCCACCGATATAGTAATAGTACAAGATAAGATTAGCACAAAGAAACGGTACATATCTGTATCTACATCTTATAAAAGCGTAGACTCGGAACTGGTACGTACAGAGAGTAACACTTAGAATCGCGTTTTTATGATCAGTCCGATGCTTTGTTCTTTTGAGATTTCATGTCATCGCGTTTCTCCTCAGCATCAATCGTAGGGGCAGCTGTGGTTTCCTCAACTTTTTTATCAACAGGAATGACGAAGTTGTCTGAATCGGAAGCTGCTTCTCTCTCAATCACCTTGTGTTTAAGGTTGTCATGAATGCCACCATAGTCTATGCTTAGCAGAATCTCAGGAAGTGTAATGCTCTTTTCCTCTCCTAAATTGTTTCCCATTTCAATGTCGATTTTCTCCTTTGAGCTAGTGATGTCTTCAGCAGTATCGTCGTCTGTGGGTGCTACAGTCATCATCAGCTCATCGTCTTCAACAAATGCTCGAAAATCAAGCATTGAGGGTGGGATTCTGGAGAAGAAGACTTCTTCGAAATTCTTGATCATCCCTTTGTTGTATGGATTCTCCTTCTTGTCGTAGCGATACCTGAAGTTCTCATACGTCGTCTGCACAAAAACACGAAGGTGTTAAGCAAAATCCACTTAAAGAAAAATTAGCTACTTGAATTCAAAATTTTGGATTCGGTCACCTGGTTTGTGCTGATGAGGTAGAAGTGGAAAACTGTAAGGCCGCCAACGAACCAGACAGCAACGAAGCAGTAGAGTATCAGAAACACTGATAGAACATCACCCGACATGGCTTTCAAGAGATGGTCATCTGCTCGGACAATGTTGATCAACGACACCACAAACACAAACAAGCATAGGACAGTTGATGTTGATACGAACATGTAGAAGTACCTATAGTTGCGCTGTTTCATAAACACGAGTATGTATGGATGAGGAGAAGTGGAAGTGTATGGTGAAGTGATGGAATGTGGTCAACAATGTGTATGGATACTCACTAAACCGATACAATGCCCAACCCACGGGCAATGGTGGTCAAACCTCTGGACACAGTTATTGCAGATGGAGCAATGTGATGCACGAGGGGGGCGGTACAGCAAGCATGTGTCGCAGAACTTCACCTTCACCGCGTGTCCATTGACAATGACATCCTTTGTCCGGGGAAGTTTGAGATGAGGTGTTCGGCCATTCACCCACTCCATTGAAGGGGTGTTCATCTCGAATGAATCATCACATTCGGGAGGCTTCGTGTTCCTTGGCACAATCCCAGGGTCTCTGCAAGATGTTAGGACAAGGAAGGCTACATCCTGCAAAAACATCGATATAGTGAGACTAAAAAAAAAGCTCGATTCTCACAATAAACCCGAGGCAGTTTGGATTGGTAGCTTACCAAAATGGTGAGTGCAAGAGCTACTATAAGCACGGGATACCATGAAACGACAGATTTGTCTTCTTTAACGCGATTTCTGATGATAAATACGACCTTTATACAAAATGCAAGCGCAGGGGCAGCGATCAAGAAAGCCGACAAAAACAAAGAAGATACATCTGGACCAAAAACCAATCTCCCTCCAAAGAAGAACCTCTGTATGATTCAACCAACAATAACTGTCAATTCTCCCTATTCTGCAGTCATAATGCTCTAACTATACATGATCTTAAACGAGAAAAGGGATCTCCAAATTCCATCTTGCAAGCATAGAAAGTTCATCATATTTAAAACTCAACATCTATGATGATCAATTTGGTTAGTATGATTAGTGCAACTGAAACAGTCTCCAATAATCAATGACATTAAATATGATAGAACCAAAAAACAGAGTTGCATTCAAAAACAAGAAATTATCTTTTGGACAAATTATCAAACACAATAAATACAAACAGCCAAAAACAGAACATGAAAGAAAGGGGGCTTACATTGCTTCCTCTCCAAACTTGATAAAGCCTCAGCGGCTCGTGTTTCTCCGGTTCCATATATTATTCAATCAACGAAAGAAACAGAGGATTAAACTGCTGGAATCCTCAATTTCCAAATTCTGGTTTGGATCACAAACTGTTTTTGTTTGTTGCAAACAGCCAACATATGAACTATCTAAAACCACTTGATTTTTCAACTTTCTTGATCATTTATGCGAAGCAAGAACTTAGTGAAAATGAGATTTGTCTGGAGAGGGATGAGAGTGGAATGATCAGGAAACAGCTGCCGTTTGGTTCTCTGTTTCTGTCTCAAAGACGGAATTTTTAAGGAATAAATGTTTTTTCTCTAACAAGAATTCCAGTTATTTTCCCTCTAAAGAGGGTCTGTTTCTCTGCTGGGGCGGCAGTTCCAACTATTTGTTCTCTTTAGATTTTAAAAAACAATAGGAAAAATTAGTCGTTTTATTTTTTGTGTTATCAAATAAAATCAATTAATTTTTTTATTACAGTTGGTGGTTGATGATACGTGCAGGCACAACACTTTTTTGCCTGCAATTTTAGATGGACATTTTCCAGATATGTAACTTATCAATATATGTGCCTTAATGCTTATTTTAATTTATAATTTTACTAACTAACCGAAATGTTTTCGTCGAAACGTGCTAGGACTAAATGTGATATTTTCTTAGTTCCTTTGACAAATTAAGTAATCTATGTTTTCTTATTGCAAGTGTTCTAATAATTTCCATATTTGATTACAAAACGAGAAAAATCATTTGCCACTTTTGAAGTGACTCGAGGTAGTTGTGTGCAATAAGAAATTTTGTAGATTGAATCAATACAATCAAGAAGCATTGGACCTAAATGCTTTTCTTAATATTGTCTTACAAAAATGATTAATTATTGTTCACTAAATCTGCACATATGGGGCCATTGCTTTTTGTTTTTTATTGGGGGGTTTCATTTGGACCAACCTAACAAAGACTCACTAGTTATTAAGATAAATTAATTGAGTATACCAAGAAAATAGAAACGAAGAATATACTGTGGTATCGAATAAAATTAACATCACTGATCTAAAAAAATAAAACAAAACAAAACTATATATAGATGCATACTACTAGTACTTATATGAATAAATAGAATCAACTTAAGAGTTCTCAGACATTCCAACAAGGTCATTAGGAGTAGTAGTCACCAACTTTTCATACACAACAACGTAAAATTGATGAAATAAAATACGAGATTAGAAACACGAACATATTTAGAAGTTAGAACGCAACCATCTCTTTTTTTCATGAGCACATCATTGTATCACATCTACCCAGACTACATCAATCCACAAAACAGAAAATGAAAAATGGATTTTCAAATTTTACATCATTTTTTGAGATACAGCCATTGATGTTCTTTGCGAGATCTCATCATCGGAGGCGCCCGTTCTTTGATCGTCGTCGAAGGGAAGGAAGAAATTATCAGTTGCTGACTTACCTCCTCTGTCCACCTTGGGATTCTCCTCAAATATGTCCACAAATTTTGGGAGCGGTTTCCCATCCTTGCCGTAAAAGCTTTGCTCCACGTCTATCTGTCCGTTGATGTTGCCACCGTATCTCTTGGTCACAGATTCTGCAAACGTACCTTCGTCTTCGGTCACCCATTCCCGGAAGTTCACAAGAGATGGCGTCGTCTTGGAGAAGAGGATCTCCTCTACATTCTTGATCGCTCCTATGTTGTATGGATTCTCCCTCTTGCCATACAGGCTTCGGAAATTCTCATATGTTGTCTGAAAATTACTAGAAACATGTGTTAGTATTTTGAGATGTTTCAGCTTGTAGTAAACATATCAAGTGTGAAGAGGGAGTGGCTAACCTGATTGGTGAAGATGAGGTAGTAATGGAAGACGCTGAGCCCTCCAACGAACCAGACTGCGATGAAGCTATAGACGATGAGGGAAACCAACATCACGTCGTTTGAAAACAGGCTCCACGTCCAACTGGATTTTTTGAAGAGGTCCAAGAAAGAGAATGTGAAGACATACAAGCACAAGATTGTTGAGGTTGTTATGAACAAGATGAACGTGGCGTAGTTCCTCTGCACCAACAAAATTTACGCGAGCATGAAGTTTTAGACCGTTCACGAATAAGAATAAAGAGATGGTGCTCAATTATGGTGCTTACAGCTCCAATGCACTGGTTCAGCCAGGGGCAATGGTGGTCGAATCTCTGGATGCAATTGTTGCAAGTCGAGCAATGTGATGCGCGTGGTGGACGGTACAACAAGCAAGTATCGCAGTACTTGACCTTAACCGTGTGGCCATTGACAACGACATCCTTTGTTCTTGGCAGTTTCACTTCTGGATTCACATCAGCAATCCACTCTATGGATGGGAAGGAGCTTAATGACGTGTTATCTGAGATAGGTGGCTTCGTGTTCCTAGGAATTATCCCGGGATTCCTCGTAGATGTGATGAAGAGAAAGATCAAATCCTGCAACGATACACAAGTTAAGCCATCCTCATTCAACAACACTACTGGAATAATTGTTTCTACACACCAAAAGTGTTAGGACAAGTCCCACAATCGACACAGCATGACCGGAAGACAAGTCTCGTGTCGGAATTTTCAGATACATCTTGCTACAGAATGCTAATGCAGGCCCCCCTATGATGATGGTAGTTAGCAGGGCTGACCACATATCAGGGCCTAAGATCAATCTCCCACCACACAAAAAAATCTGCAAAAACACAATAAACTTAAATTTTTTAGTTTTTGCAGTTTTGTGAATTTATAATGAATGCAGATACTATGTGGATGATGCATTCCGTAAAAGAGACTAGTTCAGTAATCAAATGTGAGTTGATTTATGGTGCAGAACTAAATATAAGTCATAGACAATAAGAAAAGAATGAAATTCTCTGTAGTTTGTGATCCTTTTATTAATGAGCAAAGTGATAGTAATATCTTTTTTTCCCCTCAAATATTATGGAAGAACTATACACCATGTTGATGCATTTCTTCATATACTAAGACTACATGACAAAACATTTCAGATAAATGAACATAGAGATAGGAAATGTATCAATCTTGATTACATTTCTACCCTTCCAAACTTGATAAAGCCTCTTCTTCGTCAGGTTTGGAGGCCCCATCCATTTTGGGGGCGCAGCAACAAAATCTTGATTTCTCATCCCTCCCAATTCACACAAATAGCACAAAATTTTCCTTTTGTTTTTTTTAAATATATTTTTTTTTTCTGGGTTTTTTGTTTTGATGAAAAAGAAGAAAAAACAAGATTTTGTGAAAGGAGGTTGTGGGTAGAGGAAGAAACAAACAATTGTGTGTTTATTCCTCTAAAAGCAGGCTCCCTAGCTACCTGTTCTACATTCTCTTTAGCAAAAGCAAAACATTTTCCGACAATGTCTTGCCCTTTTGATCTTTACGGACAGACTATTGTTGGAAGTTGGAACGGTTGGTTTTGTGGATTAACTGTGGCGAAAATTACCCATACATTTAAAATAAGACATTAATGATAATTATATAGAAATACAATATAAGAAAACCAAGATAGACTTTAGCAATTTGGTTGGCAAGATTATACGTCATGATTGAATATGTATTATGTTTGATTCATAAGATTGAATCCCACAACTAAATCCTAAATCGATAGTCTTATGATAATCAAGCATAGTCACTCCATTCAACTAAAATAATCACGCAATTTAATCTTAGATAGATAATCATATAATAATAAGTCATGAAAGTCGGACAATACCATAGAAGTAAGGGTAAAAGTGATAATCATGAGAAAAAGGTAACCTTGGCATTGTGGAAATAAACCGAAATACATTGTCACGGACCGAGTTTTTAAGAAAAGAGCAAACAAACAAGAGATAATAATAAACATAGCATCTATTGAGGAGCAATAATGGAAACCAAATGGATTCCTAGTGCCCTAAATACTGCAAAATCCAAAACAACCAAATATCCAACTCTTGAGTCTTGGTAAACATCCAACAAGAGCAAAACCAGCCATAAATATTTCTAAACATAAGGGTAGCTAGAAAATAAGAGTTAATAAAATTCCAACAAGTCTGCCTAACTGCAGAATCCTACAACATAGGAAAGCAAACTAAGAGATTCTACAACACAACCAGTCCAGCTGCATATCTGCAGATGCTGATAATACACCTTGAGAGGCCACCTCCTTCCTGCCATCTTCTTCCACAGTGTGAGAGAGACGGGAGTCGGAGAAAAGCCACATGGGAAAATTTTCACTTTTCTTCAAGCTTATACCATAACCTATAAATCATTACAGGCATTACATTAGTCTAAACACTGCTTGATTCATCACTGAGCCACGTGCTTATTAGAAATGGCCGCCAAACGGGCAAGGGAAGGAGGCAGGGAGCATGTACGATTCGTTCAAAATCATATCAAATGGACAAAACAATCACACTTTTAAGAACATGTGTTATGTAGCTTGTTTAAGGTGTTGTATATTTCTGAGGCATAATAAGCATTGGCAATAACTGAAAAAATTAAGGGGTGGCCCGGGCCAACACCCATTTTTTCTTGATTTATGCAAGTTCTAAGCACGTAGACGATAGGAAGTGCATACAGAAAGCATAGAGATCGCCAGTAATGAAATGCATTTACTAAGGTAAAATAAGAGTAATCACCATAGCTAACCTTTATTTCAAAGCATCAAGCACCGAGAGATTCTCGGTCACCACAGGAGATGGTCAATAGAAGTGACCTCTGCACTCGACTGATCCGCACAAGCACTTCTTCCTCCCTCGGTCTGCTTCTGTGGGTATCCCATAGTCGTACACCAGCTCCTGCATTGGAGGGATGTGGTGTATGGCAAAGAAAGCAATGTGGAAACAAATTCCACAGTCACTTTCCCGCAGAACCGGCTGCCAGAACACATTAGGGGAGCAGCTATGGTTCATGAAACGGGACACATTCCCGTTGCTTTTAGCACTTATAACAAGAGGGAAGGGGGCCTTCTTGGCGCTACTAGAGTCATAAACGCGTTCCAGTGGCTCGTAGTAGCGACCAGCATCAAAGATGTAACTGTCATCATTTGCATTCTCAAAATCGCTTGCAGTAACCTTGACAATGTCCCCAGCATACTCGCAGATAAAACTTCCTGAACGAATAGGGTCCCACGACCTAAGACCCCAACCCCGGTTCTTCGTCTTGAAAACCTCCAGACGGAATTTTACACCTGCCTGAGATATACGATTTCGACAGTTTGGAGGAGACTGACAAGACTGACCACACTCATGTATCACTGGCTTAGTTGTTAAAAGAACTCCTGCAGACGAATAGGGAAGCAGGCCTTCGTTTCTCTGGTTACAAGGACAACTGCTATCGCCCGGTTGGCATCCACCTAAGCAACGACAACCCGAAAATGGTTTGGATGCCGGAAAAGGTTGAGAATATTTGAGACTAGCAACGTAGGTGAAATGAGCAGGTCCTTTCTCCCCATCAGTGTCGTTTACAAGAGCCACAGGCTGATTCTCAACACCTGAAGTTAGGTCGGGGATAATAAGGCCGGGCCGAGCAGCAGTCCCATCCCTCCACTGCTGAATCGATTTCCACAGTGAGTAAGCTTCAGGCTGCCCCGGTTGCCTTATCAACTTATACTTAAACACGTTTAAACCAGACTTATTCTTTTCCGCCCACGACTCAATAATCTTGTAAACACCGTCATACACATAAATCTTACCAGGTGCATTACTAGTATCCTTGATACCCCTTACAACTCTAACATCATTACCACGATGCACACTCTTTTCTAGGGCAAGATTTCCCCTCTCGAGTTTCTGATCGAACATTTGGCCATCTCTCCTCTGAACTCCACCCTGACCACTGTAGATCAACACATTAGTATCATCCCCATCATCATCATCGTAACCTCCGGAAGAAACTATGCTGACGGCTACAGGGTCTTCGCTTCCGGTGACCTTGACACTCATATAATCTATCCCGGCCATGCTCGGAGCATGTACACCCACCAAGCAGAGCTCCATTCTGAAGAAAAAGATATCTCCAACGTCAACCCCAGGTACATGGCCAGTCCTCTTCAGGTTGTTTGTCCGCACTCCTTTGGTCATCATAAGATTCGAAGACTTGAGGTCTGGACGTCGGGCACCTCCAGCATTATTATCACTTGCTTCATCGAGTTGAGTAAGCGTTCTCCTGATCAAGTCGTAGACCAATAGCACAGTTGCAGTTGTATCCTTGTCACCATTAGCTTTTCTACTCTCATCAAAATCTTTAAGCTTAAACAAGGTTAAGATGTTATTAGCAACTGATTCAACATCAATCTCTAGCCCATTCCCAACTCCTCTCCTCTTCGGACGGCCCCTTCTTTTCTTACCCGAATTGCTAGCATCATCTGCATCACCAACGTTCGTGCCAAATCCACTCGCATATTGGTCACTTTGATCCGGTGCATCACTATATCCATCATCCTCGATAACCACAGATGCTGAACCAGGAGTTTTATAGGCCCTCTTAGCCCGACTACTACCTCCATTCGCCTGCGGGGTCCTAAACGAGTTCAATGGAACCGGATCTGGTATACCACCATTAAAACCAGCATTGGCTGAATGGTTTCGAGTCTGAGAGCCATTTGAAACCATAAACGGGTAAAATGGTTGGACTCCAGCAGGGAAAGGACCAGAAGGCGGAACACACACAAAAGGAGTTGGATTAGGGTTTGAAATCGAAGACATGCCCGGAGTGTTCGGGAAAACCGGGACAAGGCTTCTTAAAGGCTTCACATCATATACCCTAGACTTATCAATTGGCGCAGAAGGGGCATTTGGATCAGAGTTAAAACCTTGTTCCATCTAATCACGATGAAATCTTTCAGCTACAAACCTAATAATTTAGTACAAGCCTACAACACCGTTGTTCGACACGGAGATTTTGCAGAAAACTAACAATAAATAAAATTAACAAATGAGTTGCAATAAAGGATCCATGTCTCAGAATGGTCACCACTACAGAAGTTTACTGCAGCGAGAACCGGCTTCCTGCATCATGCATAAGCATTTAATCAGAAATTAGACTTGAAAATCAAATTCAAACGGAGTGAACAGTAAATCCCTAAATTTGACATAAACCCTTGAAAACCCGTTAACAAAATTAGCAAGATTTGGTGAACCGACGCAGCAATAAACATGCACAGCTGCCAAAAAATGTGATCTTTATGCCAAATACAAAACAAAAAAGTTACACTGACATCTGTGGATGGAACAAAAACTTGTAGAAAAAGGAGAAATTAACACCTCTGTTTCCAAAAAAACGATTTTTTTGCGTTTCAACCAAAACCAGAGATCTAATTCTTCGGTTAAAAAACAAAAAAAGAGAAAGAAAATCTTGAATCTTGAAAGGGAAAATTCACCTGAAGATGGAGAGTAGCTTTTTTTCAGTGTGTTTTCTATTTCGTTTTTTCCTATTAAATGTGATAATAGCGTTATTTATATTCCCGTGTCTCCGTGCTCCG
Organism: Salvia splendens; assembly: GCF_004379255.2. Taxonomy (NCBI): domain Eukaryota; kingdom Viridiplantae; phylum Streptophyta; class Magnoliopsida; order Lamiales; family Lamiaceae; genus Salvia; species Salvia splendens. The sequence continues at coordinate 12,019,883 of NC_056040.1, forward strand.
GCAAATTAATGATTCCTTTTCGTTTTTTTTCTTTTAATTTGTATTCTGAATTTAGAAGTATTTCTAGTGAATTTGTAACAATAATAAGTGAAATATTTTCTCAAAGGAAATTCTTGTATTGCCTAATATATATATAGCATATATTCACTTAGTACTTGACATAATAACGTCCATATAATTATGTAACAAGAGTAGCATAATGTTGAATATCGTGTGTAGTATTAAACTCAAACTACTAACTTTTAATAAATTAATAAATATAAACTCTAATCATGTCCGTACATTAATGAATTATTTTGAAAATCGAATATTGAAAGCTGAATAAATACATGGAATGTCTGATTCTCTTAAGTAATTTTGAATTTATTCGGTTCGAATCCTATGATTTGCTCTGAATATATTACAAAAATAACAATAACAATTTTAGTAGTGGATTGAGTCCGTCGCTAACTTTTTTTTCGGCGACAAAATTAATAACGGCATCGAATTAATTCACAGCTAATCATTTTTACCAGCAAAATTATGAAATTTGGCAGTCGAATTGTCTGTTAATACACAACGATTTTTTTGTAGTGAACTATGTACATACATTTATATATGATACTAATTTAGGGTTGTAAACGAAATTAGTACATTAATGAATTATATTGAAAATCGAGTATTGAAAGTCCAAATTATACATGGGTTGCCCGACTCTCTTGAACAAAGTAATTTTGGATTTATTTGGTATGAATCTTATGATTTGCTCTGAATATATTACTATAAGTAACAATAACAATTTTAGTAGATGATTGAGAGTATGTTGCTAATTCTTTCGTGGCGAGAAAATTAATAACGGCATAGAATTAATTCGCAACTATCCAATTTTACCAGTAAAATTAAGAAATTTGACAATTGAATTGTCCGTTAATAAAGAGCGATTTTTTTGTAGTGAACTACCTACATTTGTATATGACATAATTTATGGTTGTAAATGAAATTCGTACATTAATTAATTATATTGAAAATAAGATATTGTAAGTCCAATAAATACATGGGATGTCTAAATCTCTTGAACGAAGTAATTTTGAATTTATTTGATATGAATTCTATGATTTGCTCTGAATATATTACCATAAATAACAATATCAATTTTAGTAGTGGATTGAGTCTATATTGCTAACTTTTTTGGGGTGACCAAATTAATAAAAGCTTCAAATCGTTATTAGTAATTCGCAACTAACCATTTTTATTAGTAAAATTATGAAATTTGGCATTTGAATTGCATTCTAATAAAGAGCGATTGTTGTAGTGAACTACATACATTTATATATGGCTGAATTCACATTTTAATATGAAAGAAATAGTAAATCATACCACATCCGTCCCATAAAAATAGAAACATTTGGGACGGTACAAAAGTTAATGTTTTAATTGCTAAAGTAAGAGAGGGGATGATAAAAGTAATTAAAATAGTGTTAGTGTATATTAGGATCCACATTATTCTTAGTGTTTGATGGTAGGCCTTAGTGATATAAGTTCTAAATAAATTGATATATAGAGATAATGAGTTGGGAAGAATTTTCCATTAATGAAAATAAATTATTTTTATGAGACAAATGGAAAAGAAATATGTTCCTATTTTTATGGGACCGGGGAGCATTCAAATTTGATTAAAAATGTATATATGATATGATTGATGACATGGCCAAATTCTTGTAGATTGTCCTTCATAAATATTCTAAAATCATAAACTAGGATTAGCATTGAGTAAATATGGATAAGTTGTGTGGGTACAAGAAACAATCACTATTGAGCAAAATGATAAGTGGGACCAAAAAAAGAAACTTTCAAGTAATTGTTTCCAAACTATTGATGCTTCAAGCAACGATAACTAAGATCAAGCTGCCACTTAGTACATTCTTAACGATCAAAAAACACACAAACACACACTAGAAAACACAGAAATTTCTGACGAAACAGTTATAACCGAAATGATATTTCCTTTTTGATAGAGTTTTCTACTCCATAAACAGAACCCACAAATCAAGATTGAATTTTTCGGAACAATCAGGTAATTTGGAGTGATCCCATCTTATGAAGCAAAAAAATCTGATGCTTTTCTTATCATGGGCCTTTTCTGCTCAGATTCTTGATTCTTGATTTCCTCTCTGTTGTTACACATTTTTCACAGTGTAAAAGTCAACGCTCATTTGCCTACTTTCTTGTTATGAACATGTATGATCTCTTTACAAGATATTATGGCTATTGAAAAGATAGTTTTCTATTGAAATCAATTATTACTATAACCGTTTTAGACTCTAGACTCAGTGTGAACATGGAATGTTGCCTTATATTGTCTGTTTTTGTTGATGAAAATGGTGTTTTCTTGGGTAGTTATTCTGCTTTAAGTGCTTCTGCTTTTTATGCTGTTTGATGTTCCAACAGAAAATTCAGCAGAACAAGACATTGTTTTTTGTAACGCATTGCATCGTTGCAGGTTTTACTAGGCCTCAGAATCCGTGGAGCAAGAGATATGGAGCCAAAATATGCAGCTTGTGTAGTGCTGGCTTTCTCTCTCATGGTCATCACCACTTATTACCTTCAGCCTCATGGAGTTATAGCCGATGCAACGCAGAGAGCATCGTTGTCTCTTAATGCTTCCCAGAGTCCTGCAAAGAAGATTCCTGAGAGGATGTTTGGACTGGCATTTGAGGTCAATTTTTGCATTGTAGTATTTCAACAGAAGGATTTAACTTTTTTCTTTCTATGCTTAGAGAAGTACTCAACTTGCCTAACTGGAACAAAATCTATCTTTTATGTTCACGCAAATGTGTAGAATTAGTGCATCAAGTCATTAGAACATGAGTTATTGCGAACGAATGGGAAGTGTAGTCGAGCAAGCATCTTTTGTTTTAACTGTTTCAGGATGCTTTGTAGGAGATCAACCATTCCGGGGCCGGAGGGCTGTGGGCAGAGCTTGTCAGCAACCGAGGTCAGTTGACCATAATGAAGAAAGTGAGAGTGAGAGAATTTAGAGGTTTTATTGAGAGAACAAGATTGTATAGTAGTCACAGAAACTGATCTACGTTTGCAGGTTTTGAAGCCGGAGGTCCAAATACTCCATCAAACATTAGTCCATGGACCATCATTGGCAACGAAACATCAATTCTAGTATCTACGGACAGATCATCCTGCTTCGACAAAAATAAGGTGGCTCTTCAAATGGAGGTGCTCTGTGACATTGATGGTGATAACATCTGTCCAGCAGGAGGAGTTGGAGTCTATAATCCGGGTTATTGGGGAATGGTAAGAAAAAAAAATTCTTCATCAAAGCAATCAGCAAACATTTTCTGATCAAGATTGTGACATAATGTCTGATCTCCTCTTTATGTTTTATTGTAGAATATTGAGAAAGGAAAGAGGTATAGAGTGGCGTTCTATGTCCGTTCGCTGCAACCAATTGAAATGTCTGTGTCATTCATTGGCTCAAAGGAGCACAAGCTAGCTACATATGATATAAAGTGAGAAAGAGTAATTGATATTTTGCTGATTTTGAGTACATACATGATCATTAGTATATTAAGCTCTGATCTGCTTGTGCAGGGATGACGACGTTGCAGAGTGGAAGAAGATGGAGATGGTGTTGGAAGCATATGGATCAGATGCTAATTCAAGATTGCAGCTGACAACATCAAAAAGGTCAACAATATGGCTTGATCAAGTCTCAGCACTACCTTTGGACACTCACAATGTGAGAGTGATTTCACATTTCTTTATGTAATTCAAAATGATATAAAAACTGAAGTTTTCTGTGATTGAGATTGTTGTTTATATCTTCCATTTTCAGGGACATGGATTTCGACAAGATCTTTTCGACATGCTTGCTGCTTTGAAGCCGGGATTTATCAGATTTCCTGGTACTTTGATGTGCAACAGATATCTAATTTCCACTGTTCAAATAATTCAACTACAAGAGAATGTGACTTTGGTGTGTTTTCTTGAAAGGCGGCTCGTATGTCGAAGGAGACAGACTGATGAACGCATTTAGATGGAGAGAAACTATAGGCGCATGGGAAGAGAGACCGGGTTGTTTCAATGATGTTTGGCAGTACTGGACAGATAACGGACTTGGTTATTTTGAGTACTTACAAGTACTTCCTCCCTCCCTCCCTCCCTCCCTCCCTCTCTCTCATTTGATGGAACATCTGATGTATGTGTATAACTCCGCAGCTTGCTGAGGATTTAGGCGTGTCGCCTATTTGGGTAGTCAACATAGGAATTAGCAGAAATGAGCAAGTTGACACTTCACTCATTATGCCCTTTGTGCAAGTAAGAGTCTTACCAAACAAACATCATTTGAAGTTTTTCCTAGTTCAACCATTTAGGCATATCTTCTGTGCAGGATACTCTTGACGCGATTGAGTTTGCTAGAGGAGACGCGTCTTCCACAATGGGCTCTGCCCGGGCAGCAATGGGCCATCCTGAGCCTTTTGATCTGCAGTATGTTGCTGCTGGAAATCAGGACTGTTGGAAAAAGAATTATCGCGGTATGCCTGCTTAACCTGGGTTTATGCATCATTGCGTTTATATTCTTATTGCGTTTCTGCAACGTGTTAGGGAGCTACATGAAGTTTTACAATGCAATAAAAGAGGCCTATCCCGATATCAAGATCATCACAAACTGTGATGCTTCAGCAGCAGTGTTGGACCATCCAGCAGATTTGTATGATTATCACGTGAGGAAAAATTCAATTACTGTAATGATAACCTTTATACAATAATCTGATCCTTTTTTTGGCCATGGTGAAGGTCTACACAAATGCAAACTCCATGTTTTCTATGGCTCACAACTTCGATCACACCTCAAGAAATGGACCAAAGGTGTTTTGAGATGTCTCTTCACTCTCTGATTCGCCATCTGCAGAGGTTTCTCACCCGTGTTCTTGACCATATTTCAGGCTTTTGTGAGCGAGTACGCTGTCACAGGAGGCGAAGCTGGCAGGGGAAATCTGCTGAAAGCACTAGCTGAGGCCGGTTTTCTCATAGGACTAGAGAGAAACAGGTACTGACACAACTCTTCTTCGCCCGTCTCTGCCTGCTGGTCTCAACTGATTAAGACGCGTGCAACTGTCTTTCTCTTGCAGTGACGTTGTTGAGATGGCGAGCAGTGCGCCTTTGTTTGTGAATGTCAACGATCAGAGGTTCAATCCAGATGCAATAGTTTTTGACTCTTCAAACGTCTATGGCACGCCTACCTACTGGATGCAGCACTTGTTCAAGGCTTCAAATGGCGCCACCCTTCTTGATTCCATGCTGCAATCGCCTTCCTCCTCCCTCACCGCATCTGCCATTTCTTGGACTGATGCAGACAGTGGTAGGAGCTACGTCAAAGTAAAGGTAACAGCAGTTTCCCGCACTTAAAATTGAGATAATGATATTTCATCTCGTATTTTATTCGTCTTGCACATGAGACCTTGTTCAGGTTGTGAACTTTGGAGGCAACAGAGTGAATCTGAAGCTTTCTGTCGAGGGATTGGACAACAAGTCTATAGAATCAGCAGGCTCTACATTGACTACGCTAACATCCACTAATGTGAAGGACGAAAATTCGTTTCAAGAACCCAAAAAGGTAATTTTTTCCCTAAATTCTTGATGCATAACTTTGAACCTTTAACATTCAACGAACTCATGTCGTCTTCGTTTCAATTTAGGCACGATATATAACGTCAGACTCTTATTTATGCAGGTTTCGCCAGTTATAAACGCACTAAAAAATGCCAGCAACAAAATGACATTTGTTATGCCTCCGTATTCTTTCATTTCAATTGACTTGCTGCGAAAATCAAAAGTTATTCAAGATGCAGGATCTAATGGCGTCTATGAGTCACGAGTTATTTGAGATTTTAAATCTCTGCATATCTGGCCAATCAGGATCAAGATGATGAAAGATAAACGATGATGGCGATGAAGAGTAGCAATTCGTAACATGATTACTGAATGTTGTATTAAAGCGCATGAAAGGGGACTTGCAATAAGAACTTCGTAAGTTTTACACAAAAATTCAGAGTGTAGTTGATCACATCAGTTTACACCCAAACTTAGTACCCTTAAATGGGTGCTTTTTTTAATTAACAGTGTCTCAGAAAATATAGCATCTCTCCGAAAATGTCCTATCATGTTCATAGATTGTTCATTTCAGTTCCTTGGTGATGAACTGACAAGACCGCTGCATGCAATCTCTGCATAACCTGAAATCAGAAACCACACTTCAGAACTTGTAGAGGAAAAACTGGAGCGACAAAAATCATTGATTTTAAATAGCTGTACTAACCGTATTTTTGCTTGGACAGAGCCACTAAGTTCTGGTAATTTACATTTTGACTTCTTGGGTTCATCTCTACAGTGTGGATCAAAAGTTGAAGAGATAGATGAATCAGATTTCCTCTTTGCAATAGTATTAAATTCATACGTCGATCATCTTTTAAGATGAACAGATATACTATAGCTGGAAATCATATTAAGAAGGGCAAACAAACTCAAACCTCAACTATGGTAGATTATTTGAACGGAATATAAGAGGGTAGGTGCAGCAAAATCCACTGCTCCAGCACTGCACGATAAAGATAATTAATTGAGATGGTTTCATGTGATGGAATTAAGATAGTGCAGCTATAACCCCCCACCGGAGTAAAAGCAACTCTGCGTTATTTGTTTAGATTTAATAACACATAAGCTTTAATATACACTTCTAGAACATTATGCAGTTTGTATCTCCTGAACAGCTTATACAAGCATACACATCAATTTAATACGTTCACATAAACCATACAATCTAAAAATAGCCCAATACATAACACGCTAAATGAAGAAAAATATGAAGGTGAAGGCAAATGACAAACCACAGAAAGCAATGGCCCTTGTTTAAATTTGTCGTAGAATGAAAATGCCACTGGCTTTGGATTGTCCCCAGGACCTCGGATGAACCCACTGGATTGGCCAAAATACACAAAAGAATATGTTTAGGAACAAAATACAAGCATCAAGAAAGTTTGAAACAGAAAACTACTGCAGCCATCATAACATGTTTAAATTTTTGGTTTTTTGAGCAACGAAGAAAACGAAGCTAAATATATAATGAAAAGGAACTAGAAAAGAGATAAGAGAATTATCAAATCCACAGATTTCAACTTACACCAATGATGTTGAAATTAAGGGAGTTCTTTTAACATCAAATACCGCAACAAGCCCGTTGTATTGCTCATCACCATCTTTATATGACACCGCCAATCTCTCTCCTGAAGCATCCCATGCTATCTTCTCAATGACCTGGCTGCAGAACAATGGCATAAAGTTAGTAAACACTCAGTCAAATTTAGTGATTGCATGGCCTTCGAGTATCAATATGCATATAAAGCCAAATTCCTTGAGAGTTGAGGCATTATCCCAGTATTAGGAAAAAATGATATTGTTTGAAAACTGATCTAAACTACTTGTCATCTGATAACCAGGACATGGCAAGTGTATACAGCTAAGTTAAAAGATTTCTGTACCTGTCGGTCAACAATTTTATCTCTGGCAATTCAACTGGTATAAGATGTGCATCTGAAAATCAAAACGAGGTTAAAAGTCAAAGGTCTCAGAAAAAAGTACTAATATATACTCAAACAAATACCATTTCAAAAAAATTGAGAAATTAGATCAAATATGATAAAAATGTCATCTCAAAATATATCTTGGAAAGCTAGATAAGCTACCCAACAAAGACCATAAGCATGTCCGTACAAAAATGTCCAAAGATTTACAATACCAAAAAGAAGAATCTTCAGATTAAGGAACTAAGAGCAGTCTGGAAGTTCCTTCAGTATCTGTTTGCATTGGTGACACTCCAAATAATAAATTTTATTCAAATGCTTATCATTAATCTATCTTAAGAGATACTCCCTCCGTTCCATGTTAATAGAGGCGTTTCATTTACTGCACTCATTTTAAAAAAATAATAGAGTGGAGAAAGAGTAAAGTAAGAGAGAGAATAATGTAGTAATAAATTTTATTCAAACGCTTATCATTAATCTATCTTAAGAGATACTCCCTCCGTTCCATGTTAATAGAGGCGTTTCATTTTATGCACTCGTTTTGAAAAAATAATAAAGTGGAGAAAGAGTAGTAAAGTAAGAGAGAGAATAATGTAGAACGGAGGGAGTACTTAGGAAGTTAGTAACATCACAACATAATCACAGATATGCATGAGAACTGAACAACCATTGTCTGGTGCTGATATCTAATTAAGAATCCACACAAACAGCAATTTCATAATCAGAATAGTAGGACACACAATGACAAAACAGATCAATTACAGGATATGTTACAGAATGCATACCTAGGGACGGAGGTTTGGATGTGAAGTGAATGGAACCTAATGACGCTGATTCCGAAAAAGAAAGAAGTACCATACAGCCATCTGGATCCCATGTTGCTCCCTATCACCAACAATTAGATGACACAAAACAAGAATTTACTTGCTGAATCCATCCACCAATAAGAATATGAGCATCTAGTATAAATCCAGAGTATGTAAATAACTTTTTGTATTTACGAGACTATGAACGCCAGTCACTTGAGTACAAAACATTCCATGAAAAATGTTTTAAGGGGGGATGTAAGGGCAGACAAGATGCTGCACAGTTTAACATTCCTAACACTAAAACATGGATTCTAAGAATATATAATAAAACTGATAAATATCACTAATTTAGATAACAGACTATCCACTTACCGTGACAAACCCATTCTTTGAGGACCATGGTTCCGATGTCCATGTGTTTGTCTCCCAGAGATAAAATGTTCCATCACTGCATCATAAAAGGCAACTCCAAATCGTTAGTTGTTGGTAGCATAAAGTGTATCTTCAAAAACTAAATACGATGCAAATCAATTTAGATGGTAAATGATAATTCACAGTACAATTTTGCAGAAAAGAAATAATCTCCTGATGGAGACCACTTTAACAATGATATGCCCCCTAGGCCCCTTCGAATAGGAGTGCCCAGACCTGTCGTTGAAAGGAAGAAATCAGACATAAGAAGAATTATATAAGCATGCATGAAGTCTATAACTATGGTTCTATGATGCCTTCAAAACTTTTGCATTCTGCAGATTGTTTTGTAATAGAGATTGATAAGAAGACATGTACCTAGTGAAACATCCCAAATGGTGAACGATGAACTCTCATATGAAGCTGAAGCTAAATATGTAAAACTAAGTCAAGGAATATGCAGAATGTCGGATTCATATAATCTTTTCCCTTGAGAAGAGAGAATGACAGACAACAAAAGTTCAACTAAAAAATTGGGTCAAAATGAGTCGGAGTAAGTGAACAATATTTAACAGAAATTTCAACCAACAAATAGACAGTTATATATAGTTCTTATGGATATCTTCCATCAGGACTCCATGAAAGTGCAGTAATCTGTTCAGAATCAGAACTCTGAAGGAAATCTACCAGAGTCCATCGTGTCACAGAGCCCCTAGAAAGTGGGTTCGAAGTCACCCCAGATCTTACAGATGGAACATTACCGGGAGATGAAGCAGCCCAAATGCAAATTCCACCCCTATAATAATAAACCACAACAACAAAACCAAGTTACAGATTTTAATTAAAACAACAAAGTCCAAATGAATAAACCAAATATACACTAAACAGATTATTTTTGTGAGACTCACTTGCATGCAACAGAAAGGGTTTTCCCTCCATTTGGTCTCCACTCAAGAATTTTTACATCTTTTTGGGATTCATGGGACAAGACGCAAGGAACCTTTCCATCTGGTATATGACAAAAGTAAGGAGAAAAGACATCACTTATGATAGGATCAATGAGCAACAACAATTTAAGTACCAGAGGAGCAACCAAAAATCACCATCAAGAAATTTCATAGCACTTACCAGAATCATTGTAGTCACAAATCGTCACCTGATGATGTGAAGAAACAAATGCTAAAATCTGTTTGTGGTCGTGCCAACTTACAGTGTGAAGATCAATACCATTTAAGAGGTTTACCTGAAAGTAAAAATAGATAGCAGAAGTATTAACACTTATTGCATCTAACCATTGCCCTCCTCTCGATAACTATAAATATCTATAGCATGCACATTAGTGCCAGAAAGCAAGCAGATGTATGCACACAAAAGCAAATCTATGATGATAATTACATCGGCAGGCTGCAAAAGAGGCCTGAGGGAGCCACTGAACAGAGCCTCTAGTACCGCAGATGGAATGCCTAAATTACCCTTCCTCCGTTCACTTGTTTCCTGCTCAGTCCCCACCCCCAATAAGCTCTCTGAATCGAATTGGATCGGACTGAATATATTCCCCTGCAATTATACCAATCAATGGGCCGTATACATCAAATTATTTAACAACTAATTATCACAGCCCTGAAAACCACTAGTATACAACAAAAAAATTAAGCAAAGAACGATTAGAATGGAGTACAAGTATTTTAGAGTAGGTATCATTCGCCTGATCATCCCCCAGGCGGTCTGCCGTAACTGCGTGGAAATTAAGCAAAATTTAAGAACCAATGCGGAACCGAAATCATTATAATTGAAGTTTGCAGAAATGAGGTACAGTGGGCTTCGATGAGAAATTGTTACCTAGTTCCCTGTTGATTTCGCAAATGGTGACCGTGCCTGGCTGAGGAAAAGAAGGCATCGTGTCGAGAGGTGTGGTGTTGGCGTGACTGATGAGAGAGAGAGAGAGAGAGAGAGAGAGAGAGAGTAGGGTTTATAGCGATTTTTGGTTTAGTTCCCGCCAGGGACTGCTCGGTATTCGCAGTGTCTATTTGAGGGTCTAAACTACGAATTCCGGCTTTCAGAGGGGTCAAACGTAATAATACAGTATTTGAGGGTTCGATTGTCTTAAAATAACTCTCTTCCAAAATTACCCCTCGTTACCAATATATTTGGAATAAACACATAACTCATAGTACAAAATATTTCACTATTGTTTCATATTAATACAAAAATTTGAAATTTATATAAATCATACAAAAAGTTTTATTCGTGTTTCAATTTACTACATTCCATTATATATGTTTAAACAGCGTTAACTCTTTATCTATTTGAAGTATAAAATATTTCATCATTGTTTCATATTGGTACAAAAAGTTTTACGAAAAGTTTCATGTTGGTACAAAAAGTTTTACTATTATTTCATATTGATACAAAGAAATTAGTGTAATTACATGTTTTATGCAAAATGTTTTACCTTTATTTCAATTTAATACAAAAAGTATTAATGTTACATATTTCATACAAAAAATTACATTAGTGTTTTAAATTAATACATTCCGTTAAATATTTTAAATATCGTCAGTTAGTTTATAATATGTCCAACTTATCATCATAATAAAGAATAATTAGAGATTTAATACAATTATTCACTCTAAAAAAATAACAAACAGTATCAATTCTTTCAGCAATTGTGCGTGGTTTACAAAAATTATGTCTCTCAATATACTCTATTTTTTTATTGTATTCTTTATAAAACATAGTATAAAATAAGTCCATATTTCATCTTTACAAAATGACTAATTTGAGCTTCAAACTGTCAATAAGTCAAATTTAATTTTCACAAAAAAATATTCAATATCTTTTTAGTTGTATTCCTCATTGTTACATGAGAAACATTTGACAATAAAATGCAATTCGCTAATTTGATAGTGAAGAGTGATGATTTTTTTTCTGTGGTTTTCATTTTTGTGAGTAATAAAAATAATTGTGTTTGAAATAATTAATGAGAAGTTTTAATTTAAAACTTTTTGTACAAATTTGAAACATTGATGACACTTTTTGTATGTATGATGTAATTAGAAGTACGGATGTCAATGTAGCCCGTAACCAGTGGGCTTGCCCGAATAGCCCGCCAAATTTATAGGGTTAGGGTTAGAAATTTCTAGCCCCATAAAATCAAAACCCGATTAGCCCGTACCCGATTAACCCGCAACCCATTAGGGTCAGACCAGAAAACCCGATAAATTTTCTATTATTCTATTTTTGTTACTCCTAATTCGACATTTTATTGATTAATTTTAACTAAAAAAATAACTTTCAATTTTATATTAAATATACAAATTATATATTGAGTTTTTATTAATATAATAATTGATAAATAAATTAAAAACTTTAAATTCACAAAAAATATTTAAATTTCTAAAACATGCATTAAAATTCTACGAAATATCTCAAATATTAGTATTTGATCATGTTTATGATTGAGTTTAAGCATATATCTCAAATATATCATAATTAAATGTTTTACATTGTATGAATATTAGTAATTTTAATCATTATTTATTGGATTGATCGCACGTTAATATTATCGGTAGCAACCCGATTAACCCGCTGGGCTAGCCCGAAACCCGAGCTTTTAGAGTTAGGGCTGAGCTTTTATAACCCGAAAGAAATCACAACCCGATTAGCCCGCACCCGATTGACCCACAACCTGAGTAGGGTTGGCCCGAAACCCGATGGGCCGGCCCGATTGACATCCCTAATTAGAAGTAACAGTGTTAGTAGGGATTTAACGGGATGTATTATTTTGGAACAATAAGTAAACTTTTTGTATGAAATATATAACTTAATACTTTTTGTACTAAATTGAAATAAAGGTAAAAAATTTTGTATGAAACATGTAATTACCTAAAAAAATTCATCATTGTTTAAAGTTAACGCCGTTTAAATGCATATAACGGAATGTGCTAAATTGAAACACGAATGCAACTTTTTGTATAATTTATTTAAACTTCGAACTTTTTGTACTAATATGAAACAAATGTGAAACATTTTGAATTGATTATATATTCAGCCCAACCTCTCACTTCCAAAATTACCCATCTCGTTCCAATATATTCAACCCTAACCTCTCTCGTCTTTTTGCTCGCCCTTTTCATTATCTACAGCTAAACTGTGTTTCGACTTTCGATGGCGGTGGACGAAGTAGATAAAACGCGCGATACAATTTTCCGAGACATCAGGAGATATTACTGCGAGTTCTGCGGAATTTGCAGATCGAAGAAAACCCTGATCGCCGCTCACATCCGTACTCACCACGAGGTGTGTGCTTGATTATGTGTTTTTTTGTTTGTTTAATTCATGTGTTTTTAAGATCTGAATCATGGTACTGGCGGATGGAGTTAATTGCGGATTGTGTTTTGAAATTTCCATCTTCTGTTATGCAGTTAAGCTGTCGAATTCTGTTAATTGATGAAGGATTTTGTGAATTGCAGGAAGAAAGTAAGAAGGGGCTGAACGAAGGTAAGGAGCATGGCGAGAAACTGAATGTGTGCGAACACTGTGGTGTGAGCTTTCGGAAGCCTGCCCTTCTGAAGCAGCATATGCAGAGCCATTCACTTGAGGTCAGTTTTTCAATTGAGTTCTGTATATAATTATTTCCTTGTAGTATACCTTCACATGTATTATATGCTGTGTTGTTGAATTATGTTTTGATAAAGATTGTTGCAAGTTAATCTATTTCTTCGTTTGGCTTAAGTCTATCGATTGTGTTACTGGAGGATAGAGGATTTAAGAATAATCTCTTTTCTTAGTTTATGCCCAATCTTAGAAGGTTTGTTTTTGTGGTGAACGGTTTGCTTTGTCTCTGTGCTTCTGTGTATCTGGACCACTAAAAAAATAACCTTTTGCAGATTGAAGTATGGCAGAACTCCGAGTGTGAAGCATTGGATCCCAAATAAAAGAACTCCAAAATGCGAGAGGCAGAAAATGTTACCTTGAATGGATCAGTACCAGGCAGGGGACTGCCTGCGAAGCTCCATCAAGTGTGCCTCAGTCACGCTTGCTATTCTGTGAGGTTTGGGGATTTTTTGTTTCCGTGTTGGAGTAGATCAAAAACCTTGTTATTGAAAGCTTCTATGAAAGTTCTGCACGATTATCTTCTGATAATGAGTATGTTTCGTTGCAGAGGCCTTTTATTTGCCCGTTGGATGACTGCCACTCCAGTTATAGAAGGAAAGATCACTTGACCAGACACATGCTTCAGCATGAAGGAAAACTGTTTGAATGTACTTTTGAGGGCTGCAAGCAGATTTTTACGTTACAGGGTAATATGACAAGGCATGTCAAGGAGTTCCATGATGAATCTGCTTCTGCTGAAGTTAAGCAACATGCCTGCTCAGAGCACGGGTGTGGGAAGGTCTTTAAATATCTGTCGAAATTGAAAAAGCATGAGGATTCTCATGGTAAGTTGCTTTTGTTTTGATTCCTATGCAATCAAGTTATATTTTGATGGTAACATATGTTATTCATTTGTTATGTTTGGGTTTGATGCAGTTAAGCTGGATTCGGTCGAGGCATTCTGCGCAGAACCGGACTGTATGAAATACTTTTCCAATGAGCGGTGCCTCAAGGAGCATATTCGGTCTTCCCATCAACACATTATGTGTGGTCAATGTGGCACAAAGCAGCTAAAGAAAAACATCAAGCGTCACATGCGCATGCATGAAGAAGGGCCTTCCTTGGAGAGGAACAAATGTAGTTTCAAGGGCTGCACGCTAACATTTTCAAATGTAAGCCCCTTCCCTTCCAAAACCCATCTACTTGTAATGTGCCCCTCTTCCTTGAGCTCATCTTGTGACAAAAAATTTTCATCAATATCAAACATGTTTCACTCCCTTCCCTTGTACAGACATCAAATCTCAATCAACATATAAAGGCTGTGCACCTGGAACTAAAACCATTTGTCTGTGGCATGCCCGGTTGTCACGAGAGATTTGCGTTCAAACACGTGAGGAACAGGCACGAACAAACTGGGTGCCACATCTATACTCGTGTAAGAGCTCTTGCTTCTCGAGCCAATTAATAATCTTCATCATAGGCCAATTTTACAGCAGCATTAGACAATACCTTATCTCTGGATTATGATCTGTTTGTGTTCAGGGAATTTTTGAAGAATCTGATGAGCAAATCCGGTCTAGGCCAAGAGGCGGCAGGAAAAGGAAGTACCCGGTCATTGAGACACTGCTGCGAAAAAGGATCGTTCCGCCCAGTGGATCAGAGCTTGCCAGCAATGACGAGCATAATAACTCATCATGTTAATCCATTTGTTTAGGTGTATCTCCATGGTGGCTGACTCTCTTAAGGATCCTGGAATTAGGATATGTTATTATGTGTATGATCCTATAGATCGCACGTAGTATATAAAATGTTAATTAGTGAAGGTTTGGGCAGAAAACATATGTATTGCTAAGATTTTGCCTAGTAGGTGCAATGGGTTTGTGTATATGTCTTTTGTTGGTGCAATATAAGTTCTAACTTCTAATTAGCAATTATTGTCTATTTTTCTTTGTTTATTAAATTATTTAGTTTGTCCCTGGGGATTTGTTGGCTCTTCGCCTTATTTGTAATCACTTTTGCATTTCTATGACCCATTTCTTCAATTTAGTAATTTGTGAAGATGTGAGACTAGGAGCTGTAATTGATTGCACTCTGGCAACAAGGGTTGATCATAGAATTCATTCTATTTTTAGTCACTTATAAAATTTTTCATCATTTTTTAAAAATTTGTATCAATTGTTTTCGGATAAATAAAAATTGAAGTAAAATATTAATATCGTTGTATATACTTTTTTGGAGCAAAATAAAAGCAAAATAATAAATCATATCTTCTACGTCATTTCATGATTCAAATATTGGAGAGAAATTTTTATGATAAAATTGCTGAAGGTTGAAAAGATTATATAGAATGGATGAGTTGGATAAATTTGATACAAGGTGGAGCATAAGGTAGAATTTACAAAATCACTAAAATTTGGATATTTTACATTATTAATCCACAAAAATTATAGTTTTTGTTTATAGGACAAATTGTTAGTATTTAAATTATGTACTAGTTGTCTTGTATGGTCAATCTACCAATGTTTGAAAGAAAATGATAAATTACAAAGTTTCATTTATTTTTTCTTCATTATCCATTTACAAAAAACTCTAGCGCTCAAGTGTGTGTAATAGGGGTAATTCTTTTGTTGTTCTAGAGTATAATTAACATTCCATAAGTGTACTGGACTTTTTTTTGTTTCGGCTTTGGGAGAGACGCATGCGGACCTTTTAATGAAACACATGAAGAAGATGCGTTTTACACAAAACGCTCATGCGTCGTCCAATTTTTCAATTTTTTTTAAAGACGCGTGACGCTAATGCGTTTTAGGGAGAGACGCATCTTCATCATGCGTCACTTGTTTTTTAAAAAATGGGAATAGCAGATAAAAATATAATAAATGTGGCATGTAATCTGATTGTTGGTGTGTTGGTAGGGAGCAGGCGTGTGAGGGGATTCTTCAAGCCTTGCGAGATGAAGCCATGAACGACCCTTGAGAACGCATTGAGATCGCCTAGCGCCACGCCATCTACAGACCTTCTCTACTCATGAACTAACATCTGTGTTTAGAAAGAGGTAGTTGCCAGTTCTATTATGCGAATCTTGGTTTGTCAATGGATTTTAGCATTGTTAGGAAGTGTTATTTAGTTCTCTTCAACGTTTATTTGTGTAAGTGTAACAGAGCTCACCAATCTAAGTGTTACTTTTGCTTTTGAAATATTTTCTGCGTTTAATATTTTTGATGACACTTGCAATAGATTACTAATCCAATTCTTGGCTGAAGTTGGAGGTGAAATGTGTAAAAGGTGCCTTGAGAAGTGGAAGAAAAATAACTTATTTTAGCAACGGTATAAATACAAAGAAGGGAAAATTTAGGGATCTAATTTATTGAACTTTAGTAAATTATTACAGAATGTGAAAACAAAGAGGAAAATTTAGTGATCTAAACTATTGATCTTCGGTAAATAGTTTTATACGCCACAAATAATTGGTTATGCTTGTTATGATCATATTGGTTAGATCCATGGACATTGCACTGATTTTATCAGCTATTCCCATTTTTAAAAAATATAAGAATGAATAATTGACAATGAATTTATAAAAGAAAAAGCAATCCTATTTTATGGAATATTTTTTGACTTTATAATTTCTTCTTCTGTCTCTTTTTCTACGCATGGCACATTTATTATATTTTTATCTGTTATTCCCATTTTTTTTAAAACAAGTGACGCATGATGGAGATTCGTCTCTCCCTAAGACGCATTAACGCCATGCGTCTTTAAAAAAAATTGAAAAATTGGACAACGCATGAGCGTCATGCGTCTTTGTGTAAAACGCATATTCCTCATGCGTTTCATTAAAAGGAGACGCATGATCCCAAAGCCAGAACAAAAAAAAAGTCCAGCATAGTTATGAAATGTTAATTATACTCTAGAACAACAAAAGAATTATCCGTGTGTAATAGTTTAGATGATATGCCAATTATGTGGCACATACGATGCATTTATTTATCTAGTGTGCTAAACGACATCATTCTGCATATTAAGTGAGTATTTTCTACTTGACACAGAGACATGCAATAAGAGAAATCGAGCCTTTTATTGTTGGCTAAGGAACAACAAAACTTCAATCAACTCCATAACAAGGTTTGGGAATTATAACTGAACACAGCCAATATCCCAGATAAATAGAAGGTGCAGCTACAATAAACAAATAAATGGCATATACTATAACTAAAGAGTGTGTGGGCTGTGCCTGACCATCTCTCATTTGGCCCTCACATGACAAAAGGGCGACTACCATCCAAGATTTCGTAGCAAATTGGAAACTGGGAGTTGCTTGAATGAAACGAATTAATGCGTGACCAGGCCGTTTACACAACATCTATGTAAAATTGAGGTATATCTGATCAACTACTGAAATAACTTCCTCAGCCTCTCCAGAGATTGAGATGCTCTTTTGTTTTTTGGCTCAAGAACGAGTGCGTATCCAAAATCTGCAAAAGGTCAGAAAAGATTGAGGCAAAATAACACTAGGAAGCATTTTTTTAACCTAATCATGCATCTTGGTACAGACTAGAGGCGCGATGGATTTGGGTGTTTTTTTTCCAATAGGAAGCATTTTTAACCGAATCATGCAAATATAACCAATCGCCTACTCTGAGTTCGACCACAAATATGAAATTTTGGTTTGCCAAATAATTAAATCAAGACTCACCGTCCATTGCTTCTTTATAGTAGCCCAACATTTCACGTGATGTTCCTCTCCTCAGATAGGACTTTACATTCTACATGGAGTCAAGATGAATTATCAAGCATATCGAAAAGGATGTGTTTGAAAGTGGCATAAAAATTCTGAACTTTTTTAGCGAACAACACAACTATCAGTCAATCAAAATACACCATTGTGCTAATTAGATGACAAATAGGCAAATCCATGTTAAACCATATAGGTGGTGTTCGGTTTCCTAGATAAAATAATACCAAGATATAATCTAAGATTGAGTTGAGAGACTATTTTAGTTGGAGGGGGTTGGCTTTGACTAATTATTCCATAATTATCCATCTAAGAATGAGTTATGAGATTCAATCTCATCAACCAAACACACTACATATTTAATCTCGAGATACAATCTTGCAAACTGAACAGCCTCATAGAGAATGCAGAAACAAGTCAAGATCACAAAGCATACAACAACATGAGAGTATAGATTTCAATTGGATACAAATGAGGAAGGTCAGATTAGTTAGGAAAAATGGTCCATTGCTATTTGCTGTAATAAACCAAATGATGTTGAATTGAATATCAAAGTTCTATATCAGCAAACACTCAAGGATATGTATCCTTATGCTAATATAAGGCTAGAAGCAAACAAAAAAAATATTCTAGAACAACCGAACTGTCAAGCATTTACTTGATAAAGGTGTATGTTAGTTAAGGTGAGAAAAAATTACTAGAACTATTCAGATTTTCCTGATTCAAGATATAATGGGTGCATAAGATGATGATGGCTAAACTAAATGAATAAGTATCATCGTCCAAAAAGAGCAAATATACATTCACCAAAGACCAACTCAAGAAGGGAGGTTGGGAAGTTCAGAGACACAGACAGCTGACCTTTTTATCGAGATCAATCGCTTGGCTACAATCTGCTTCAGCTTGGATGTAGCTAAATAAGACGAAGAAACAAATACATCAATCTCCAAGCAAAATAAACAATCAAAACGCCCATTTCAACTCATACCTTCCAATTTCCAAGTAAGCTGCAGCCCTGTTACTATAATAAGTTGCATTAGTACTATTGAGCTTGATGGCTTCTGTATAAAATCCAACAGCTCTCTGCCATTGTTTATCTTTGAATGCTTGATTGCCCTAAGAGAAGAGAAAATTAACAAGATGTCAGATTGCTTTTTAAATATAAACCAGATGTATAGGCAAGAGACTTTAACTTATTCTTTACCAACCTACAAAGATCACACAGAAGCAAGAGAGAATAAAAGAAGACCCTCAATCCAGTTTGCCAAGAAAGTGAATTTATGGATGACAATGAGGTTGGCAGAGGTCATGCACAAGTTAGGAAGGCATATCAGAACAAAATCATGCAATGGGGGTTATTAACAAGACTGTAACATATAATCTGGTAATGGCGTAATGCTAGAAACATCAAGCGTGAATGTCTGTTCTCTATCAAAAGCTCAAATCAAAAGACTTAACCACAGACCGTCTATCTAACATGGCTGAAAACCCACCAGTTGTCTGATTTTTTACGTAGACAAGAACCAACTTACCAGTTTCCCTTCAGACTGAAATTAAACTATCATTATTGACTATTTTTGTTTTGAGTTTGGTTCCGGAACAGCCAGTTGTGGCAGTTTATTTTTATTACTACCTGCATTTAGCCTATGTCATTTCAGCACGTTTATTTACAAGGGTATGATTGTATGTAAAGGTGTGTGTGACCCACATATTTAACGTAGTGTAAAGTGATTATCCAAAAAGGAAGCAGGTCAAATGTAATGGGACAGATTGAAAAGGAATTCTGGCCAAGTGAAGTGGGATGGAGTGTTGCCTTTCCTATATCTTTTGTTTTGATTTTATTTTAAATTGCATGAACACAATAAATAAAATTGTTATTATTTGAGACTTCTGAGCGAAAACTTAATGGAATAATTTAATAGGTTTGGCAAGCAATATTTTTAACTTTAGGATTAATATTAATTTGAATCGGTAGTTATGAATAATAGTCACTTCATGTGCCACTCATATACGACGATCAAGTGATCAACAATCCAGGCCATAAGTAATCCAGCAGTCAAACGACCGGATTTCAGAATTCATATTTCAAAAAATTAAACGTAACTAACCCCGCTGTTAAACACCCAACGCATGGTTTCTAAAATGCTCAAACCATAAGTGAACCTTGTCCAAAAGATTCCCATAAGTTTCACATGAAACTATGGTCAATGGTTTCCTAACTATTGGCCACCGCTGGGTTCCACTTGGAAGGAAACCAGCTAGGAGTCAATTGAACAAAAGATAGCAGCATCTGTAATCCAAACAAATACAAAAAACAACCTTCTCAAGACCTTTGGAAGGTCAGATAAGAAAAGTCTCATCAACTTATAGAAATACCCAAGGAGGGCCTCAAATTCTTAAACAATTTGTAAAGACAGTTAATGTTAGCATATAGCATAGTTTTTATTTAGGATCTACCTTTTCTTTGGCCACATTAGCAGACTCTTCATTTGTCATAGCTTTACTAGATACTTTAGGCTTTGAAGCTGTATCAAGCTGTTCCTGTAATGATGTATACATAGACTGTAGTGTATCTAGCAGAAACCTATCAGCCCCATGTCTGGCAAGAAGCGATAAAGAAACTGGGCATTTTTCATGGACTCCCAGTGGTACTGCAACCTAAAATGACAACACAAACTCAATGCGACTAGAATCATATGCATGCAAAATTTTTAAGAACCTAAAAAAGAGATGAGAAGATTAACCTGACAACAGCCTGACATACTAGCTACACTTGACAGGGTAGTCGCCTGAATTAAATATTCCTTAGAATAACTCTCCTTGGCTTCAAGTTTTGGAGGAGGCCCAAGGGCAGTAGGAGTAACTAATATTCCATCATCCTGTTTAGAGCATATATTTCAGGCAACAAGCATCAGAGGGCCAAGTATAAGTATCAAGATGACAACTCTTATCTTGGAAAGCTATTGACTAGAGAAATGATCTCTAGATTGTATCATAACAGCAACGACACTTGTCATTTCAAGAAGAACAACCATAGCTAGCTCATTATTACAGTATCAAGAAGACGTAAAAATAGTTTTTCATTTGTGTGTTGATCCTTTGTTTATTTTTAACAACTTAATATTGTATGTGTATTATTGGCTATATCTACAGGAAATTAAGCATGGGTAAGAAATTATTTCAAATAGCCAGGTAAAGTAGAAAACAAAAAAAAAAGGAAAGAAAGGAATATTAGGGAATTGTTCTGCAATATTCAAGTTGCAGCTGTGAATATTAAAATTATCACCAATAAAATTATACAGTGTGAGACAAATCTTAAGCCAGTACCTTTACAAGGGCATCTATAGCAGAACGTAATTCGATCCTGATTGTGCGGCCTTTTTCAATATCAGCATCAGTTAAATCCGATGCTTCCCGTAATTGTGCTGAGATAACAGGATCCAGGGTAGGCTTTACTGAATTGATCCATCCATTATGATTTTGCCTGAACTCATAACTGCGTATAAACAGAGTACTTTATTCAGGCCAAAAGGAGGATAGCCAGAATTGGTCCCGGTGGAATCAAGTATATATGTAAACCAAATAATGCAAACTTCACAACTTTCATACACTCCATCCTGAGATAGAGATATTAAATATAAATAACAAGGTAAGCAGGTAACAAAGGCAACAAATTAAAGACCTTCTGACTTTTTAATGACAAACTAGAAGGCACACCAACTACAGAAATTAAAGATTTAAAGCTCAGAGAAGGGATAATGTGAGAATAAAAGGACATCAGGCATAGAAAAGCACACTGAAATCGAAAACATTGTTTATTTTAAAGCATTACTTCCTCCAATTTTAACCTTCAATAGCTACAATGGAAGAAAGGCTATAACTGTCCCTCAAATATATGCATTGAAATGTCCACGTGAAAAAGAAATGAAGTAAATAATCTAAAATAAGAAATTTTTCAGTGGTAATAACTGAAACAAATTAATTCAAGGTAATACTATCTCAGCACTGCTGATAACCTCACCATTTAATTATCTGCATGGCATTTGCTAGCATTCCTAATGGAGAAGATTTCCCATCACCATTTGATTGGCCAACACTGAATGTTTTTAGGCTTGGAACCTTCAATTTTATATAATCGCCTAGATTTTCATGCCGCAGAACTTGTCCTGAAAGGTGAGCCGAATAAGCAATCCAGTACAACCATCAAAAAGGAAATTACTGAAATAATTCAAATGAAAAACCTTTAAAACAGTTGTTAAGAGGAAAAGGACATACTTCCATAAAGCTTTTCGATGGACTTTATCACCACCTGAGTCCGGTCTGCAGGAAGCTTGGATAATTGAAAACAGTCATCAGCAATGACAAAAGTCCTTGGCTTGCGTTGTGCAGCATATGGGACCTGCAGCAGCACATGACCAACACGACGAAGTACACTAGGATCCTTTGCAAACCATCCTACGCGAAAAAAAAACAAGGCACTTAAATACATTAGAGGAACTCTAATCTCAGAATACAGACTATGTCCTGAATTAAGTCCTAAGCTTGAAGTCATGTGATTTTTCCATATCAACAACAATATAAGTCAAAATCTTATATAATGAGCCAGGCATAAGTAGTGCTCTTCAAACTTCAAAGAGAGAAACTCTGATGCTCACAGCACAAACTATGTCATTAAGTGAGTCTTGAACAGTATCAGATATGTATTTTATCATATTGACAATAATAGAAGTGAAAATTTTGTATGAGGTTACAGAAGTAATGCTCTTCAATGAAAATAAGCAACAATATTATCAATACATTTTTTAAAAAATAACCAATTTCCAATAATAAGAATGAGAAATATTTAGCACCAGAACATTCAAAACAACTTCACCAGCAGGAAATAGTTCTTACTAACTTCACAATTCACATCAAGCCAGTGCCAGCATATCAAGAAATTAGAGAAAAATTATAAATTGCGGTTTTACATTTCATATTAACATGTCAATACCCCAACCCCACAAGTGAAGTCACTTCCAGGACTTTTTTACCAGTTTCTCATTCAAACTAAGCCACTTAAATATGCAAAAGAGAAGGGCAAGAGCATCACTTCAAACTTCAAAGATGTAGAAAAGGAAAATTTTTTAAATAGCCATATGTATCTGGGGATGACAGTGAATACATACCAACTGTGTCGAGACTTTCTGAAACAGGAATCACCCCAGAAAGGGAGACAGTCCCATGGGATGGTCGAAAGCCAACCACGGCACAGTTTCCAGCAGGCAACCGCACACCACCATCAGTATCTATGCCTGTTATTTTTCAAAGTTAAATATGCACATTATTCTGACAGACATTTTTACATAACATTCAAATAGAACATGAGGAGTCAAGCTTGCCACAAGAATAATCTATGACATCAACATTATCTGTATTTGTGGTAAAATATCATACATAAACAGTAAAAACCCACATCAAAAATAAATCCACTAATCTAACTGCTCAAAGAATTAGCCTATCAAACTTTGTAGGCATCCCTGGAAATTGCAGCATAATCACACCTGTAACCGAAGAAAAGCAAAAGTGTAGCGCTGAAATCCAAATTTCTAGTTTTAAATTATCCATACATAATAACCTTTGGTGCTTACTTTTTAGAAAGAAATCATGTAATTATGTTCACCAGGCCAACTAGCTTAAATTCAAAGAAAATTAGAAATGATTAATGCTGGTTGAACATTACACAATAAGACTAACGTACATGCCCACCGACATACTAATAGGGGAACCCAATCAATAACTTTTAATGAAATGAACTATCATCTCACCTAATGAAAAATCAGCAAGCTTAGCAGCAACAGCAACAGCAGCACCACTCGAAGATCCACCTGGTACCCGTGCAGGTGCAGCAGGATTAGTTGGTGATTCGTAATGCTTGTTCTCTCCACTAACACTATTTTAACAGAGGAAGAAATGTTATATTAAAAGGAAAGGAGCTACTTAGTCATAAACTGTGCATATCTGAATAGAGTAAGTGTAATAAACAAACCCTAATGCCATGTCATCCACGACAGTTTTCCCAACACATGTAGCACCTCCATCAACAAGGGCGGCAACCACAGGACATGTCCGAGTTGCAGGTTCATGAGTCCTGGACCAGTCTGGATTGCCAAACCCAGTTACAAGCCCTTCAACATCAAATCTGGAAATCAAGATAAAGATTCAAACTTTTGGGCTACATGCATCGTATCGCATCCAAATAATTCATACGCTATCAGCAGCCACCAAAATTTTGCAAGAGAAAGGAAACAAACCACAATATTCAAACGTGACCAAGGTAACCTTTAAACCACCCCCTCTTTAAATTGCATCTATTTCCAACTACACATTAGTTTTTGCTAATAATAGTATATAACTATTTCAAGTCCCTTCCCACTACCAACCTTAAACCAAATGAACAAACAGCACAATCAAAAAAAGAAGTAACATACAGACATATATGTTACTATGTGTGTGAGTGCTACAAAATCAAGCTCATCAAAAGGTAAATATCAGTATTATCCAAATCATCAACTAAAATCTTTGTGAATAAAAAAATTGAAACCTAGCCACAGTGAAGTAATGTAAAGATGCTCACACATCAGAAACCGCAAAAGATAGGCCAGTAAGAGGGTGGGGAGCTTTGGGAGGGAGGGGCTGCGGCGGCGGCAACAGCTGTAGCCGCTCTATAAACGCTCCGAAGTCAGCCCTCACCGCCCGCTTCAGCTTCTTTGTCATAATCAGTATCCCCGCAATCCCAAGCCCCAATAAAACCCATAAATTCGGTGATGAAGACGCCATTCTTGCAGAATGATCGATTGCTATTGTATGTTGAGAACAGCCCACCAAAACAAATAAATGGATTAAAGAGTTGAGCGAGGATATAGCAGGGAACCAGAGTTTAAGTGTGAGAATTTTCAGGTGTTTAAAAATTTTGAGGTTACAATTTTGCACTGGGGTTTATCAATGGCTTCCAAGATTTTGTTTTTTATATACGAGGAATAAATAACTTCACTCGCATTTATCCTCTTTCGCTGAATATTTTTAAATATTACTGTAGTACTAACTAGTTTAGAATACGAATACTTATCTTCATATATAGTAAACTTATGCATTTTTATTTTATTTCGATCAAAACTAATATAATTAAATCAAATATAACAATAAAATATTACTATTATTTTATGTAAAACGATATATTTCTATTTAAAATAGTTATTAAAAGGCATCAATAATGTGATTTTGATGTTTATCATATGACTTTGCAAATATTTTAATTAAAAAGTTGTATTAGAGTAATCCCCTCGTGGTCTTTAAAGTCAAAATTGTAAAAAAACCATGAGAGAATTTCTGTGATATAATTTTTTATATAGAAAAAGTGTTCAACGAATTCCAATAATTTTATCGTAAGTAGCTAAGACTGTTTGAAAATCATATGCATTTATGTATGCACCTTGAAATCAATAAAGATATGTATGGATAAGATGTTACACATTTATTATAAATTGCACCCAATCTGGATCTTGTATATCGAGTAAACACCTTGAACATATATATGAGCTATCCAAATAAGGAAATTTATAACGCTCTGCATATAAAATTTACAAAATTCCTATGTGTTTTATTTATAGTAATGCTGATCTTGTCCAATACCTAGCAATGAACTTTTAATTTTTCTTTTTCAACAGTATATAGTTATACTTTCATGGACTTAGCAAATTTATAACTTTTTTTCAAAAGCCCTTTATTAGTAATACATTTTCTAAAATTTATATACAGATTTCCCTAATACAGCTAATAATATTAAATAAGATATTTTAAATAGCAAATACTAGTTAAAACGCTAGGATTTTTTATTCATAAACATAAAACTTTTATTTGTCAAAAAAGAAGAAAAAAATACTGTACTTTTTTTAAAAGCAAAGAAAAGCCTTATTAGATTTTACTGCAAATCAAAAAATCAAAACATTATTGAAACATTTTAGAAATTAAGCACTGTACATTAATGTAATATTTAATCAGAGATTTATTGATTCGAAAATAGTATATAAAAAATGACCATTTGAAGGATTGAACATTTTTGTTACAAGAGCTGTGCTCCGAGAAGTGTGTAGCCGGTTGGTGTGTGAGGATCGGATATTCCGGCGAGAGTGATGTCAGTTGAGATCAAATTATCTCGATTCAACCGCATCTATCGCCCCGGCGTCAGTCCTTCTCCCCCTCCCTCTCTCCAATGTGTATATTTGTGTGAATTAACTATTTGTCAACTCATCTATGGTAATTTGTTTCTCAACTGAAGGAACTGCTTGAAGGAAAGATAATCACGACATTGAATTCTTCTATTTCCTACCAATCCATTCGCCTCACACTTAATGGCACTGTCAATTTGCAGGTTTTCATTTTTCTCTTATTTTTATTTTTCCTATTTCGATGTTTTCCTTAATGCTACCAATTTCAGCTCCTTAATTTATTTTAGAATACCTTATTGCTTTTAAACTAATCTTTTAGTTAGAATTTCAAGGAATTTAAGTAGAAATTATTGTGAATTTTAGGTCCGTGCAGGATCAGCTGGAGTTATTGACTTTCTGTACGGTGTTATTAAGCCAATTCCAATTATGTAAGCCTCATCTTCTTATGTTTTCAACTCAATCTCATTTAGCTAAAACTTAGTTTCAGTAGTTTCCATGGACTTATTAGCTTCCTCTTAGGTGTTAAAGTTGCTTGTTGAATTACTCCTAAATTTTGAGCCTTGAGGTACATGGTTTGTACATTTGTATTGACTTCTTCTTGGTTCATAGATTGTGAAATGGAACTTCATTTCGGTGATTCTAAGTATCGTTCACTAAATTGACCACTTAATATTACTTTTCTGCCAGTGGTATGCTTTAACTATTGTATTTCATCATAACTGAGCAGGAAGAAGGTTGTTGATGTCCGATCATCTGGAAAGATAGGATCAGGTACGACTGAGGTATGATGAGGGGTGTATCACATCACATATGGTCTTGCATAATTTTGAAAGCTCTATCTGAATGTATACATGGTGAACCACTTCTACCTGTGCTACTGCTCCATGAGTGTAAAAGCCTGTAGAAGTTTCTTGAAAATGGCATAAAGACCTCACTTATCGTGGAAGGTGGGAGTATTTTTAATGAAATTCTACTGTAAATGACCGTTTTGTAGTTAATTTCGTAGAAGTACAATGTGCACTTTTAGAGGATTACGATCCAAACATATTCTTGAAAATGATTTTGTTAATTCTCTCAAATAAGAGTTTGATGTTCATTTGTTAAATATTTAATTTTGTTTTCATCTTTCTAGATACCATTTTCTGTGATCTTGAAAGATCCTAAAGAGAAGAATCTTGGGAAGTTTTATGAAACCTTTCATGGAGGCAATATCAGCATCCAGGTAACAATACTGAATCTTTTTATGTGATTACTTTTTACTGCATGCCTAATTTGTTTAGTTTGTTTCTTTTGATGGTAAAAAGATATTCACATGCATATGTGTAACAAATGTCATTGCAGTATCTGGCAACTGTTGACATAGCGAGAGGATACTTACACAAGCCTTTGTCAGCCACAATAGAATATATTGTTGAGAGTGATAAAGGTTCATGTTTATCCCAGTGCCTATGTGTTTTTAACCTACACTAGCCCAATGTGAAGTTGTTGATTTGTTTTTTAATCCCTGTCTCAGACAATCTTCCACAGAAGCCAATTCCCCCTGAAATGGTCATCTTCTATATTACTCAGGACACCCAAAGGCACACATTAATTTCTGAATTGAAATCAGGTTCCATCTTTATCTCCACTTTCAATTTATTTTCTACATCACGCGCAGGTGCTTGAATATACCATTCATGTATAGTTTTCCATCCTTATGCTAACTCTATTGTTGGATGAATGGCCTCGTCCGAAAGATTTTAACCTTAATTAAGATGTTCATATACTTAGCTTGGTTGACGCAAGTAACTTTTTTTCAGCAGTCATTTTCTGTTTCTTGACAAGCTTCTGATTTCTAGTGTCCTCAGTTTAATCTATGAAAGTAGTAAAAGTTACTACTTTGCTAACTATAACTTCTTTTGCCGAGTCAGATATAAAATTTGAAAAAAAATTGGAAAGGGATTTTGAACTTACTCTTGTGAATAAAACTCAATTAAGTGAGACTTTCTACTGAAACATAGCTCTCTATGTCAATATTGAAATCTAATATCGATCTAGGGATTCCACTTTCACCTTCTTATCTTTTTTCGTTAGGTAAAACTGCAGTGAAGCATTATATTGTTTCTTTAAGATGCCACTGAGCAATATTATGCATCTCGCTTTATCAGAAGTTCACGTATTTGAAACTCTTATTCACATTTACTAATCTAAATAGGCGGTTTCCGGATTACTGGGCGAATATGCACACAATGTTCTTTATCAGATCCTATTAATGGAGAGCTAACTGTTGAAGCTTCTGCTGTTCCTATACGATCCATTGACATTCACTTGCTTAGAGTGGAGTCAATTTTGATTGGAGAAAGGATAGCAACAGAATCATCTGTGATGCAAGAAACTCAGGCATTCCGCCATTCCCTTGATTACTCAGTTGTTTTACTTATCTGTTGACGTGCCTTATTAAGGGTTCTTTCTCTTGTTAGATAGCAGATGGGGATGTTTGTCGTGGCATGACTTTGCCCATTTACATCATCCTTCCTCGTCTTTTAACATGTCCGAGCATTTTGGCTGGGTGAGTATTTAAATGCAGTAATATCCTTACTGTTGATGTTTGATTTCTCATTGCGAATGCAAGCGTGCTAATCATATGCTGTTGACTGTCAGTATAGAGAAGCACAAACAATGTAAATCGTAAATTTATATTATTCTTTACTTATTAGCATATCCTAACAAATGGAATCTTGAGAAGAGTGTAAGATGTAGTATATGGTTTTTATTTGCTACTGTTGCCTTATCCATGCTCAATCTCATGCTTTAGAGCAATCGGAGCAGTTATGCATTATAAAATCTGGAAACCGGTCATCACTTAACATCCTTACGCTGACAAGACCAATCAAGGTTCAGAAGGGTTTCTCAATTCGTAAAAGTGTGAACTTTAAGGAACACCATTTTACTTATGATATGAAAGATATGTTTGTTTATGCGTATCCGTATATATATATATCTTTCCTTTATATTTCATTGTCTGATGAGTGGACCGGGTGGTTGAATTCTGCAGTGCACTATTAGCTTGTACAGAATTAAGTATATTTGCATTCCATTTTACCTACCAAGCCATGAAAAAATATGGCAACTGACTATTGTAGTTACTAACGGAAGTCCTCTTTGCAGTCCATTCTCAATAGAGTTCAAGCTGAGCATTGTGATAACTTTCGAATCAGATCTATATAAGAAACCCACAAAAGCTGATCCAGTATCTATAAAACCATGGGTACGCACCTAATTGTTTAGTGTAACTGCTACAACTGCGTGTTTTGTTTTCTTTATCAGAGTGTTTGTCTTTTCCGCTCCTAATTTGTTTCCTTTTTCCTTTGTTTAAATTTAGATGGCCACCGAAAGTATGCCATTAGAGTTGGTTCACACAACATGAGATTGGTTTAACAAGGTAACTTTATTGTTCTCCGTATCACCCCACCACGGTGAACTCAGAAGCCGTCCCTTAAACAAAGTGTACTGTTTCTTCTATTTCTGATCGATACCTACTCATTTTTTGTGAAAAGATTGGACTTGTTGAATTTTCGGGGACATGGCTTCTTCAAATGTGTTGAGTAAGAGTAGCTGCCAACGAGCAACATAGGAGGTCGAAGTTGTTCAACACTGTTATATTTTAGGATGGTTGATGGAAGATGTGACTAGTAATGATTCTGTATAAATTAGTACGTCTTCTGATTAATACTTCGAAATTACAAAACAATGGTTTGATCTGTAAAAGATTACTGAAATATTATGTTGTAATCGTTTTAAAATTTGTCAAAATACGAAAAAAATGAAAGTTCTGATTTTTCTGGCAATTAGTATATTTTATGGTGTATAAGAAGTTCGTATACTACCGATAATATTGTAGTAGTAGATTTTTTGGCCTAAATAAATTTCCCCAGAAGCTAAGTGCTTAATTATCAAATTAATTTCTCAGT
Organism: Salvia splendens; assembly: GCF_004379255.2. Classification (NCBI taxonomy): domain Eukaryota; kingdom Viridiplantae; phylum Streptophyta; class Magnoliopsida; order Lamiales; family Lamiaceae; genus Salvia; species Salvia splendens. The sequence continues at coordinate 12,050,162 of NC_056040.1, forward strand.
CACATGAATCTCAAACACCATGCCCAATTTTGCCTCTTTTAAAATTAGCTAATACTAATATTTACCAAGTACATACTGTATTGATAGTTTTTACTAAATTTAAGGTACCCATATTGAAACATGACAATGACAACTTCAGATCCTCTAAATTAGGTTTGCCGCATAAAAAGTTACCAAAATATAAGTAGGCTAAGCAAAATCTGCAGTTCAAAAATGTAAAATTTGATCACTCAAATCCCAATGAAAAAGTAGAAGGCATGTGTACTGATGTACTTATTCAAGTATTTTTAGCATAACTCTGATACTGATAGGATTAAAACAAACGGATAGTGATATTGTATAGATACACTTGAACGGACAAGGCTTACCCTACTCGGTTGAGAATTCAAACAGCATACTATGATTGTACTTCTCTCCCGGTTGGACAATGACAGAAGGGAAGTTCGGCTGGTTGATGGCGTTTGGAAATCCCTGTGTCTCCAGACACGCGGCCGACTGCTTTCCATACACAGCACCACCTTTACCAACAACACCGTTCACATAGTTTGCAGTGTAAAACTGCATACCAGGAGCATTGGTCCACAGATCAAGAGTCCTTGAGCTAGCAGGATCCTTCAACTTTGCAGCATGCTTCAAGCCCGATTTCTCCTCCCTGCAGTCGATAACATAGTTGTGGTCGTAGCCTAGACCAACCTCGTTGATATGGCTGCCAATCTTGTTTGCAGTTGTGAAGTCGAACGGTGTACCTTTGACGGGCACTATCTCACCGGTAGGAACAGTGTACTGATCGACAGGTGTGATGTGATCCGCCCATATCTGAATAGTGTGATCTAGAACTGTTCCAGATTCGTGACCGGCTAGATTCCAGTAGGTGTGTTGTGCTAAGCTGATTGGTGTTGCCTTATTCTCCGGCACACCTTCCATGTCGAGCCTCATCGTGGTCTTGGATGTCAGTGTATAAGTCGCGGTAAAAGAAACATCACCGGGATAGCCTGCATCACAGATGATAAAATAAGTGAATATATGTGTGCATCAAGGTGAAGAGGTTTAACGTAGTCGACTGTAATGCGTTCGTTACCTTCTTCCCCATCGTGGCTGCGATACTTAAAGGTGATTGATGGAGTATCACCCTGCTTATATTCAGCAACTTCCCAGATGACCTTGTCATATCCCTTGTTCCCACCTTCAAGGAAAATGACTCAGAAGAGGTATCATGGAAATAAACAAAACAAAAATACAAATTCTGTTCAAGCAGTAGAAATACAAACACAAACACAAACATGTCCCATCATTATATACTACATGAAGAGCCTCTACATGAAGTCTTAATTTCGATTGGACAACACATCTCATAGATTCTAAATCCTTATTTTCATTTACAAAGGAGCACCACAATGATAAAGAAAACGTCGATCTTCATATTCATTGTACAAATGGCACAAGTGTCCTGCACAGAGGAACCCAAACCACCTGCCAGAGCATGGGAAGAGAATTCGTGCAATTTTGTTTATCGCTACAGGTACAGGTACAGGTCAATCACCAGCAACAAAATATGCTATAGAACATTAACTTATCTAAGAAATTCATAGGGAGGAATGACTTTAGCAAACTACAGTGTCACGTCCTCTTTAAAATGGTAGGTAACAGCAATTCCTGTGATTTTGTGAAAGATAAGAATTTGCAAGCTACAAACTAAATCAGAGAATAGTCTTAGAGAAGTGAATAATCATGGCATTTAAACCGGACGTTTACTCCTTATTTTTGAACTCTTCTTATCATTAGTTCTTAATCGAGAGCTAAATTATGTTCACTGTGGTTTCTTTATTATTGTTCCCACAAAACAAGCTTCACCGGTCATGCACACTGAGCTCCATACAAATTGTGTTCCATTTTCTTAAGTGATTAACCATACTATTTCCAGTACAACTTTGAGTTCCAAACAGATCAAACAGAACCTTCATATCTTTAACACTAAAACTCTTCTCACTTCTAAAACTAATACCAATAACACATAGAATCAAAATGATACAACATCAAATGATACCAATAACCAAGCAAAGGCATGATAATTTATATGCAAGGAGGACATCTGTATGTGAAGAAGTAAAAAATAAATAAACGGCGAGGATAGATACCATGGAGACTGTTGGGTGGCTTGTTAATAGGCAATGAGTGCTCAACTCCATTCAGTGTAAACTTCCCATCTCTGATCCTATTCGCCACCCGACCCACAATGCACCCAAAGTATGGAGCAGCACCTTTCTGCACATAACCAGATAATAACTAGAAGAGCCACACAAAGTAATCAACAAATCTCAATTGTGATTAGTAAATTCGAATTGGGATTGATAAACTATAATTAGAGATTAATCAATCATAGATTCTCAAACACAGAACAATAATAGCTTTCTTCAAATCTATGATACTATGCAAGCATTCGCAGAGACATAATCTTGGCAATAGTTATAATTAATCGAATTTGGATGATATAACTTGTTAAAAAAAAGTGAGTTACCTGATATGGCTCAATTGTGTCAAATCCAAGAACGACATCAGCCAATTTACCTTCAGCAATCCAAAACCAAATCATCAACAAAGAAACACTTGAAAAGCAAAAAAGATTAGATTTTTATTCGAAGTGAAATAAGAAAAATACCATGTTTGTCTGGTACAAAGACTGAGGTGATGGTGCATCCATAATTGGAGACGATTACACGCATAGTGCCATTGTTAAGTTCAAAAAGCTTGGCCTCCGCCATTATTAGAGTGCTGGAAAAATTCTTCTTTGTTTGTGTTGATTTTGCTACAGAAAATTCAGAGTTTTGCAGTCAGATCCAGCAGTGTGATCTGTGACGTGGGATGTGATAATTAATGAAGACTAAATAAAAATAGATTAAAGGTCAAAATTGATCATAAACCTATAATCAGAATACGAATTTGATTCAAAACATTCCTTTTTCGAAAATCGGGTCCAAAACATTTGAAATCGTTATCGAAGTGATCCTAAACATTTGAAATCGTTATCGAAATTGTCATTTTCCGTCAAAAACTAACGGTCAAAACCGTCGTCATCGTGTGTTTCTCCGCATTGCTGCTGTCCGAGATCAAAATCGTCGACGTCCACCATTGCTCTCTCTCAATTTTCTTTCTCGGCGGTCCAGCGTTGTTATCTCTGCCGACGCGGTCGCTATTGCTGGAAGATGGTTTCGCTTCCGTCGCCGCTGCCTGCTCGTTGTCAGTCGAGCAGTATTGCTGCTCCATGACCCCATCGCCGCTGCTCTTACCTCGGTCCAACCCATTGTCATCCTCTCTTCGTCTTCCAGCTCAACCATCAATGCCCTCTCTTCTCTCCCTCCTTCTTAATCAATCTTACTCAAATTCAT